>NC_057797.1:482324733-482624733 GCF_018294505.1 Triticum aestivum
AAAGACTCGATCCGATAAGATAACTTCAAAGGGAACACTCAATCCATTACAAGAGAGTAGAGGGGGAGAAACATCATAGGATCCAAATATAATAGCAAAGCTCGTGATACATCAAGATCATGCCACCTCAAGAACACGAGAGAGAGAGAGAGAGAGATCAAATACATAGCTACTGGTACATACCCTCAGTCCCGAGGGAGAACTACTTCCTCCTCGGCATGGAGAGCACCAGGATGATGAAGATGGCCACCGGAGAGGGATTCCCCCTCCGGCAGGGTGCCGAAACGAGTCTAGATTGGTTTTCGGTGGCTACGGAGGCTTCTGGTGGCGGAACTCCCAATCTATTATGTTCCCTGAAGTTTTAAGGGTATATGGGTATATATGGGAGGAAGAAGTACATCGGTGGACCTCCGGGCTGTCCACGAGGCAGGGGGCGCGCCCAGGGGGGTGGGCGCGCCCCCACCCTCGTGGGCAGCCCTGGACTCTCCTGGTCCAACTCCGATACTCCGTGGGCTTCTTCTGGTCCAAAAATAAGTTCTGTGAAGTTTCAGGTCAATTGGACTCCTTTGATTTTCCTTTTCTGTGATACTCTAAAACAAGGAAAAAACAGAAACTGGCACTGGGCTCTAGGTTAATAGGTTAGTCCCAAAAAATAATATAAAAGTGCATAATAAAGCCCATAAACATCCAAAACAGATAAAGTAATAGCATGGAACAATCGAAAATTATAGATACATTGGAGACGTATCAGTAGGCCAAACCAAACTAATAATTCGAAGAGACTTGCAAAGATAACCAATCATACAAAAAAGATTTCAGAGAAGAATCAAATATTGTTCATAGATAGACTTGATCATAAACCCACAATTCATCGGATCTCGACAAACACACCGCAAAAAGAGTTACATCAAATAGATATCCAAGAAGATCGAGGAGAACTTTGTATTGAGATTCAAAGAGAGAGAATAAGCCATCTAGCTAATAACTATGGACCCGAAGGTCTGAAGTAAACTACTCACACATCACTGGAGAGGCCATGGAGTTGATGTAGAGGCCCTCCGTGATCGACGCCCCCTCCAACGGAGCTCCGGAAAAGGCCCCAAGATGGGATCTCTTGGGTACAGAAGGTTGCGGCGGTGAAAATAGGGTTTCGTGGTGCTCCTGGTTGTTTTCAGGGTATATGAGTATATATATGAGGAAGAAGTTGGTCGGTTGAGCCACGAGGAGCCCACGAGGGGGGAGGGCGCGCCCCCCTGCCTCGTGGCCTCCTCGTTTGTTTCTTGACGTCCACTCCAAGTCCTCTGGATCACGTTTGTTCCAAAAATAGCTATCCCGAAGGTTTCATTCCATTTGGATTCCGTTTGATATTCCTTTTCTGCGAAACACTGAAATAGGCAAAAAAACAACAATTTGCACTGGGCCTTGGGTTAGTAGGTTAGTCCCAAAAATAATATAGAAGTGTAAAATAAAGCCCATTAACATCCAAAATAGATAATATAATAGCAAGGAACAATCAAAAATTATATATACGTTGGAGACGTATCAAGCATCCCCAAGCTTAATTCCTGCTCGTCCTCGAGTAGGTAAATGATAAAAACAGAATTTTTGATGTGGAATGCTACCTAACATAATTCTCAATGTAATTCTCTTTATTGTGGCATGAATATTCAGATCCTAGAGATTCAAGACAAAATTTTAATATTGACATAAAAACAATAATACTTCAAGCATACTAACTAAGCAATTATTTCTTCTCGAAATAATATGGCCAAAAAAGTTATCCCTACAAAATCATATAGTCTGGCTATGCTCTATCTTCACCACACAAAGTATTTAAATCATGCACAACCCTGATGACAAGCCAAGCAATTGTTTCATACTTTTGATGTTCTCAAACTTTTTCAATCTTCACGCAATACATGAGCGTGAGCCATGGACATAGCACTATATGTGGAATAGAACGGTGGTTGTGGAGAAGACAAAAAAGGAGAAGATAGTCTCACATCAACTAGGCATATCAATGGGCTATTGAGATGGACATCAATAGATATCAATGTGGGTGGGTAGGGATTGCCATGCAACGTATGCACTAGAGCTATAAGTGCATGAAAGCTCAAAAAGAAACTAAGTGGGTGTGCATCAACTTGCTTGCTCACGAAGAACTAGGGCATTTTGAGGAAGCCCATCATTGCAATATACAAGCCAAGTTCTATAATGTAAAATTCCCACTAGTATATGAAAGTAATAACATATGAGACTCTCTATCATGAAGATCATGGTGGTACTTTGAAGCATAAGTGTGGAAAAAGGATAGTAACATTGTCTCTTCTCTCTTTTTCTCTCATTTTTTTATTTCGGCCTTCTTCTCTGTTTTTTATGGCCTCTTTTTTTCGTCCGGAGTCTCATCCCAACTTGTGGGGGAATCATAGTCTCCATCATCCTTTCCTCACTTGGGACAATGCAGTAATAATGATGATCATCGCACTTTATTTACTTACAACTCAAGAATTACAACTCGATACTTAGAACAAAATATGACTCTATGTGAATGACTCCGGCGGTGTACCGAGATTGCGATGAATCAAGAGTGACATGTATGAAAAATTATGAACGATGGCTTTGCCACAAATACAATGTCAACTACATGATCATGCAAAGCAATATGACAATGATGAAGCGTGTCATAACACACGGAACGGTGGAAAGTTGCATGGCAATATATCTCGGAATGGCTATGGAAATGCCATAATAGGTAGGTATGGTGGCTGTTTTGAGGAAGGTATATGGTGGGTTTATGGTACTGGCGAAAGTTGTGCGGTACTAGAGAGGCTATCAATAGTGGAAGGGTCGGAGTGCGTATAATCCATGGACTCAACATTAGTCATAAAGAGCTCATATACTTGTTGCAAAAATCTATTAGTTATCGAAACAAAGTACAACGTGCATGCTCCTAGGGGGATATATTGGTAGGAAAAGACCATCGCTCGTCCCCGACCGCCACTCATAAGGAAGACAATCAATAAATAAATCATGCTCCGACTTCATCACATAACGTTTCACCATACGTGCATTCTACGGGAATCACAAACTTCAGAACAAGTATTTCTCAAATTCACAACTACTCAACTAGCATGACTCTAATATCACCATCTCCATGTCTCACAACAATCATCAAGTATCAAACTTCTCATAGTATTCAATGCACTTTTTATGATAGTTTTTATTGTACCGATCTTGGATGCCTATCATATTAGGACTAAATTTCTTAACCAAAGCAAATTAAAATGCTTATCTAAAGGACTCTCAAAATAATATAAGTGAAGAATGATAGATCAATAATTTCTATAAAATAAAACCACCGCCGTGCTCTAAAAGATCTAAGCGAAGCACTAGAGCAAAATTATCTAGCTCAAAAGATATAAGTGAAACACATAGAGTATTCTAATAAATTCCGATTCATGTGTGTCTCTCCCAAAAGGTGTGTACAGAAAGGATGATTGTGGTAAACTAAAAATCAAAGACTCAAATCATACAAGACGCTCCAAGCAAAACACATATCATGTGGTGAATAAAAATATAGCTCCAAGTAAAGTTACCGATGGACGAAGACGAAAGAGGGGATGCCTTCCGGGGCATCCCCAAATTTAGGCTTTTGGTTGTCCTTGAATTATACCTTGGGGTGCCTTGGGCATCCCCAATCTTAGGCTCTTGCCACTCCTTTTTCCATAATCCATCAAATCTTTACCCAAAACTTGAAAACTTCACAACACAAAACTTAAAAGAGAATCTCGTGAGCTTCGTTAGTAAAGGAAAACAAACCGCCACTTAAGGTACTGTAATGAACTCATTCTTTATTTATATGGGTGTTAAACCTACTATATTCCAACTTCTCTATGGTTTATAAACTCTTTTACTATCCATGGACTCATCAAAATAAGAAAACAACACATGAAAAACAGAATCTGTCAAAAACAGAACAGTCTGTAGTAATCTGTAGGTTTTGAATACTTATGGAACCCCAAAAATTCTAAAATAAATTGATGTACGTGAGTATTTTATGTATTAATCATCTTAAAAAATAATTAACTAAATATCACTCTCCAGTAAAAAATGGCGGCAAATCTCATGAGCGCTAAAGTTTCTGTTTTTTACAGCAAGATCGCAAAGACTTTCCCCAAGTCTTCCCAAAGGTTCTACTTGGCACAAACACTAACTAAAAGCATAAAACCACATCTAAACAGAGGCTAGATGAATTATTTATTACTAAACAGAATCAAAAAGCAAGAAATAAAAATAAAATTTGGTTGCCTCCCAACAAGCGCTATCGTTTAACGCCCCTAGCTAGGCATAAAAGCAAGGATAGATCTAGGTATTATCATCTTTGGTATTGAGAAAGAAAAGAGAAAAATTTCTTTTCTATAGCATTTATCTTTCTATTTTGAGAGAGCACGTGGTCATTAATGGTGGAAGAGAGATTAAGCACGTTACAGAAATTTGCATCTAAACTAGCCCTCATTTCTTTGATAATTTCATTTTGGTAAAAGCACAAAAGAGAGGTGGATTCCACCTTCACACTCATGGGGTGCCCAAATATAGTTTTCATATTTTCATAAGTATCTATGGGATCCCCCTCAAGAAAACCTTCTTCAAAAATAGAATCTAGAACTGGTTCGAATGAAGAGGGTAAACCAATATAAAAGCTTTTCAGGTATATCTCAATTTGATATTGGGGCACATACCTAGCTCGGATCCTTAATAGCCTATCCCAAGCATCTTTCAAAGATTCATCAAGTAAATAACGAAAAATTCCGGGATCATCTTCATCAAAATTATTCAAACTCTTGTTGATAACCCCGGTAGGTCTTTCCATAGCATCATTGTTTATAAGCTTAGAGAGGACAAAGGGACTATCTAGAGTAAAACCCGGGAGAGGACACTTATCCCTTTTTGAATCAGCCATGGCACAAGAAATAATAAACAGGAAAAAGGTGAATGAAACGGCAAGGGTGAAGTGGGGGAGAGGAAAATGAGAGGCAAATGGCAAATAATGTAATGCGGGGGATAAGAGTTTGTGATGGATACTTGGTATGTCTTGACTTGTGCGTAGACTCCCCGGCAACGGCGCCAGAAATCCTTCTTGCTACCTCTTGAGCACTGCGTTGGTTTTCCGTTGAAGAGGAAAGGGTGATGCAGCAAAGTAGCGTAAGTATTTCCCTCCGTTTTTGAGAACCAAGGTATCAATCCAGTAGGAGGCCACACGAAAGTCCCTCGTACCTACACAAACAAATAAGAACCTCACAACCAATGCGATAAAGGGGTTGTCAATCCCTTCATGGTCACTTACGAGAGTGAGATCTGATAGAGATGATAAGATAATATTTTTGGTATTTTTATGATAAAGATTAAAAGTAAAGATTGCAAAATAAAATAGATTGGAAACTTATATGATAAAAGATAGACTAGGGGGCCATAGGTTTCACTAGTGGCTTCTCTCAAGATAGCATAAGTATTACGGTGGGTGAACAAATTACTGTTGAGCAATTGATAGAAAAGCAAATAATTATGAGAATATCTAGGCATGATCATGTATATAGGCATCACATCCGTGACAAGTAGACCAACCCCTGCCTGCATCTACTACTATTACTCCACACATCGGCCGCTATCCAGCGTGCATCTAGAGTATTAAGTTCATAAGAACAGAGTAACACATTAGGTAAGATGACATGATGTAGAGGGATAAACTCAAGCAATATGATATAAATCCCATCTTTTTATCCTCGATGGCAACAATACAATACGTGTCGTTTCCCTTTCTGTCACTGGGATCGAGCACCGCAAGATTGAACCCAAAGCTAAGCACTTCTCCCATTGCAAGAAAGATCAATCTAGTAGGCCAAACCAAACCGATAATTCAAAGAGACTTGCAAAGATAACCAATCATACATAAAAGATTTCAGAGAAGAATCAAATATTGTTCATAGATAGACTTGATCATAAACCCACAATTCATCGGATCTCGACAAACACACCGCAAAAAGAGTTACATCAAATAGAACTCCAAGAAGATCGAGGAGAACTTTGTATTGAGATTCAAAGAGAGATAAGAAGCCATCTAGCAAATAACTATGGACCCGAAGGCCTGAAGTAAACTACTCACACATCATCAGAGAGGCCATGGAGTTGATGTAGAGGCCCTCCATGATCAATGCCCCTCCGGCGGAGCTCCTGAAAAGGCCCCAAGATGGGATCTCTTGGGTACAGAAGGTTGCGGAAGTGGAAATAGGGTTTCGTGGTGCTCCTGGTTGTTTTCAGGGTATATGAGTATATATAGGAGGAACAAGTAGGTCGGTTGAGCCACGAGGGGCCCACGAGGGAGGAGGGCGCGCCCAGGGGGTAGGCGCGCCCCCTGCCTCGTGGACTCCTCATTTGTTTCTTGACGTCCACTCCAAGTCCTCTGGATCACGTTTGTTCCAAAAATAACTCTCCCGAAGGTTTCATTTCGTTTGGATTCCGTTTGATATTCCTTTTCTACGAAACACTAAAATAGGCAAAAAACAGCAATTTGCACTGGGCCTTGGGTTAGTAGGTTAGTCCCAAAAATAATATAAAAGTGTAAAATAAAGCCCATTAACATCCAAAACAGATAATATAATAGCACGGAACAATCAAAAATTATAGATACCTTGGAGACATATCAAGTAACGTGGTTGATGCAGTCGAACGTCTTCGCGATTCAACCGATCCTTGCACCGAACATACGGCACCTCCGTGTTCAGCACACGTTCAGCTCGATGACATCCCTCGAGCTCTTGATCCAGTTGAGGATGAGGGAGAGTTCCGTCAGCACGACGGCTTGATGAGGGTTATGATGAAGTTACCAGCGCAGGGCTTCGCCTAAGCACTACGACGATGTGACCGGGATGTGTAACTATGGAGGGAGGCACCACACACAGCTAAGAGAATACTTGGTGTGCCTTTGGTGTGCCCACTCCCACATATATAAAGGAGGGGGAAGAGGAGGCCAGCCCTAGAGGGGGCACGTGTAACATCCCAAAATTCTAAATTTTGGAATGTTATATTAAATAAATATTTGTGTTTGTTTGTTTGATTGAATGCTTGATTGATTGACTGAAAGTGAGTGAAATTTGAAACTTTTGAGAGTTTAATGAGAGGGAATAAAATGACTTTCCCAAAACTTTCACCTTGCATTCTGATCCCTAGGAATTCAAATTCATTTCATCACAAAAACCCTAGAGTGAAGATGATATGACTTCTTCCATTCAAAGAAATGAAAAGGGGTTTGAAAAGATTTGAATTCCATCTGAAAATATTTCAAATTCGAAACTTTATGCAACTCAATGATTTTCCTGAGAGAAGATAAAATGACTTCTTCAATTATATGAAATATGAGTTGGAAGTTACAAAGAATCAAATTGAAAGTCATTTGGAATTATTTTGGAACCCACTTTAAATTTAGGAGTTATCTTCCTTTTATTCAAATTATTTTTCTCCTAAAAATAAATAAATGGAAATATGGGTAAAATGATTCCCTTCGATGAAAAATTAGGAGAAAATAAATTTGAAATCATTTTGGTATTTTAAAAATGATTTTTGTTGGGTTTTATTGCAACAGTAGTATTGTTTCCTTTATTTAATTTTTTGAGGATTTTTCTTGCCTATGAAAATATGTGCATGTTTTAGGATTTAGTTTTCTAAAAAATATGGTATATAATATGTCTATATAAAAGTCTTATTGTTTATTAGTTTTCTTGTCTATGCTTATTTTAAAAATATGGTCGAAGCCCTCTCTTGCCACCAGGCCCACCTCTCTCTCTCCCTCGGCCCATCTACGCGCCAGGCTGGCCCAGCAGCCATGTGCACGCCCTGAAAAGTTTCTGCTGAGCGCAGTTTAGCTACCGACCGCCCATCGTTTAGCCCACTAGCAGCCTGACACGTGCACTTGCCCGTTTAGTTTTTTTTTTCATTTCTGTTTCAAAAACAGAATAGTTTCTGTTTTTAGATTGCTTATATCTTTTAGGTTTTAGAGCCAAATTGAGTGATTCTTTTTGCTCTGTGTCACAAATTTGTTGAAGTTTCTGTTTTTGCCATTGGTTTCAAATTTGAGTAGTTTAAATTTGCATTTCATAAAATTTGTTCAAATCACTAATTTGGTCATATTTTGAATTTTACAAAGTATTTTTGATTGATTCTTTTTTGCTACGGTTTTGTTATTGTTTTGTCTATCCAATAGCTTATAGTTATTTTTTTATTTTAATTAGGTTTATTGCGAAAAAAGTACTGTTTTGCTTATGTAGTCGTTTTAGTCATATAATTAGTGTTTTTAATTATTTTTAGTTAATTCTTTTTGTAAATGTTTACATGTTGTCATATGTTTATGTTAGACTGTAGTAGATAAATTTTTGTAGTTATTTATTAGTGTTTAGTTACTGTTTTAGTATTTGTTTGTTTAGTTCATAGTGATAGTTGATAAAAGTAGTTCCATTAGTTTCAAAAGTAATTCTTTTTGACACTTTTATTCTTTTATTTAGGAGTAAATTAGTTTGATAATTATTTTAGTATTGTTTACTATTGTGTTGGTGTTTTGCGAGTTGTTATAGTTGTTCTGGTGTTAACTAGTTAGTTACAATAGTTTTCATACTAGTTCTTTTTCCTAGTAAATGCTTTAGTAAATTATTTTGTTGTTTTTTATTAGAATTATATTTTCTATGCTATAGAAAAGTTATTAGAGTAATTTAGTTTTAATAAGAAAGTATTGACTATTATTTTGTGAGTTGGTTTCTCCCTTGTTTTCGTGAAGTTTTCTTTGGAATTCTATTTGGTTTTCTTTGACTTCATTATTGTTTTATTTATGACTTTTTGATTTTTATTTTGCTTGCTAGTATTGTTTGCTAGAATTATTGCTTATGTGAGTATAATGTTTGACTATATAGATTTTCTCGGAGTGACGAATAGTTCTACCAAGTCTTTATTCCGAGAGCGTTATTATCTTCATCAAGTAATACCAGGAAAGTTCACTTTGACCATACTTTTCATGCCTATGTTTTTATTACATTTATTGTCATCTTTGTAACAATCCCTCCAGTAGTGTTATTGAATCTTGTAGTTGAGTAGAATGCATGAGGTAGGAACCCATCTCCCTGTTACCAAGCCTGGGACGTTATATAGTTTTAATGCTATGCTATAGTAGACGGGGTTTGGTATTAGTGCACGAGAGTGGTGTGAGAATGGAGGAGTCTACGTCAATGACGACAACTCCATGATGGCATATGCAAGGAATGCATTTTAAGGCCTCAAGACTTCAAGACCTCAAGATTTCGAGACTCCAGACAAGAATTCAATACACACTACTGGGTGAAGGATGGTTGATGGGCACCCTGGAGAAACCAGTGGATGGCTGGGATGCATGGAGAAGTGCCATGACATCTTGCGGAAAGCTTCACCCAGACTAAAAGAGACGAAAGAATACTTCATGCCCGGAAGCTTACCTGTGCAACTGCAAGTCACTATGGGCTCAGGCTTGGTTGACCTTATTTGTGACTCTGGCTGGGACGGTGCTAGCAGATGTAGAACTACAGTAGGATTGGATGAGCACTGGACGGTGCTAGCAGATGTAGAACTACAGTAGGATTGGAAGACCATGTTTCGGTCATCTTGTTCTCAAACACCCTGAAGTGCGAGAACGTAAAAAGAGGGATCGGATCTTGCGGGTAAAGTGTACAAACCTCTGCAGAGGGTTAAAACCTAGTCGATTAGTTGTGTCCCCAGTTACGGACAATTTGAGCCTCTGGACTTGGATCTATCTCGGAATTCTCAACACCGGACTAATAACATAATTGTGGGCAACTTATGATGATTTGGGTATGAGACATCGGTTGGCAGAACCATGTCATGATAGAAAACTCCATAGTACAGACTCCTGATATTCCTTTGTTGTAGGGAAAATAAAACCAGCTTTTACGCAAAAACATCAGACACAGAGCCACAAAGCCATATTGCATATAGAATAGTATTATCATCTGCTTTCTCATGTTGTGATCTTGCAAGTACATTCAATGTACTGACCTACACGGTTGCAACGTCTCATGTTGCAGATATGTTTCTTCCGACGAGTAAGAGTACGGTACAGGGTTATGGTCTACACTCAACTTGCCGATGGCGTTGATGGGACTCCACACCGGTTGATTGTTTCCGCTGAGACTTATAAGGTATATATCAGTTTTATGTTATTTATACATGTGATTGCCCTTTGATATATACATTGATGTACTGTGTGTGCCAGCATACTGATCCAGGGATGGCAAAGATACACAGAGGCTTGACCGTCTGAGGTCGGGTCGCTACATATATGGTATCAGAGCACATGTTGGTTGTAGGACGTGACCGTACGAAATGACTTAGTAATATGAAGACCCCAATAGGAATGACCTTTGTTTTGTACTACTCTCGTAGCACCTGATTTCTTTTACTGAACCTTTCCTATTTCAAACTATAGATGGAGAGCTACATTTTGAATAAAAGAGAACACTACGAGAAGGTTCTTGGAGTCCCCTTCCTTGTGGAGCTAGTCAGGCTACTGAAGCTACCGATACCTGAGATCAAGGCAACTAAGAGGATGACTAGATCATGGGGAGTCAAGACGCAAGTTTTTGGCCGTAAAGAAGACCCCAAGATTGCAGACATCAGCTTTGGAACTATAAATGGTCACTGTGATATGGGCATCAACACTGCCGTCCATGATGCTATTGCATGCTTATGCTATCGTCATCGTGCTGCACTAAACCCACACTTCTTTGGAAGGATTGGATGGTAGAAGTTTGATGGAGCAACTATTGCCTTGACGGAAGCGTAAAAGATGAAGTTCTCCCCACTGTTAGTGTACAATCAGGAACTAGAACAATACGTCAAGAAACTTCAGATGGACCTCCTGGAACCCCTATTTGACAATGAAGCACTACGAGAAGAGGTTGAGACTCAGAGACTGAAGGTAGACAAGCTAGAGGAGGAGAACCTCGAGATCCCCAGAATGCGTCAGGAACTGAAAAGCAGCAGGACCATGTCTGATGCCAAGGACGTTGAGATCCAGAAGCTCAAGGAACAACTTCAGGACATACAGGGTTGTCACAAGAAACTCCACGTCGACAGGGAAAATCTAGCAGAAAAATTGGAGGAGATCAAGTCCACACAGAAGAAGCCCCAGTGGGGACAATGATCAAGTTCTCGATAAATTAGCTTAGTAGTAGCCCACCATGGGAGAAATAAAGATGAACGCTTTCTCGATTTAAGTATCTGTCAATACCAACTTATGTGGGTGGCGATGCTGTAGAATTGATTGAAAAAATGAATGCTTGGTTGCTATTGTTTTCTGTGTTTATTGAATGGTTGGATAGATGCGATATTCGTAGGCTTGTAGTTGTTTCAACCTTGAGAGACATAAGTTACGGAAGAATGGTAGAAGGCCTTCATATGGGAAAAGCATCAGGAATTGGAAACTCTCGAGCATTGAAGACCTAAAGAAATGAAGACTTAGAAATGAAACCATAGTAGAACGACCCATTACAAACGGTCCCTTTTTCTTTTGAGCTAGGATTTGTTTGTTGATGGGTGGGTATTTGCTTTCTCTTTCTATCTCAACCGGACCCCGAAACCTTGAACCCATGGACAGCTGAACACCAAACTTTTCTGGAGACAATTAAAATTTCCCCATGGAGATACATTAATTGTTCTGAGTACCCCTGTTATCCTACACATGCATATGGCAACCCTTTATGAGTCTTTCCTTAAGGGCCCGGAAACGATCATGACCCTGAAAAGTGATCATGATTATCCGAAGATTCTGAAGGACATGATGAAGCATATTCACCTTGAAGGAGATGCAGTCTACAAAGGATACCCCTTCATGCAAAAGGGAGTGGAACTTTGGTATGTGGAGGTACACCTCCACCGTATGAAAGGAGTTTGCCCAAAGACGATGGGGCAGTACTTTTTCATCTCACGTGTACCACAAGCAAATTTCATCGACGCTGTTCGTGAAGCAGGCATGGAAGCCATACGCTAGATAGGAGAAATACTTGAAGCAAGACTCCGTTATACTCAGGAATACCTAAGAGAAGTGCATGCAGAGATGATGGAGATGAAGCTCAAGGCCACCATGATGAAACAGAAGATTGAAGATTTCAAGGCGCATGTCGCACAATTCCAGTGGGACTGAAGAATTCTCAAGGAGGAAAAATGAATAAAGTTGGAAGTAATGCCTGACCATACCAAACCATGTGGGTGGCAGCATTTGTAATAATGTACTTTTTGGAATTTGGATTTACGAAAAATGGTTAAGGACGTAATAAAAGATTTGATATGAAAATAATATGATTTATGGATAAACTAGTGCATTTCTTTTTTGGTGTGGTAGTACTCCGTAAAGCCATAGGATCAATGAAGAAAGAAATGTGTTATTCATGACGGTCCATAGAAGGGAGTTGGACCAAGTAAGTTGGAGCGTTGGGTGATTGTCACCACAAGGGTATGAAGGAATGAAATACTATTGGATTTAAAGGAGATGTAATGTTGGAATATGGAATGATAATCCTCGAAAGGACGAGTTAAATTTGTACAAGAGTTCAAGTGGGCCATAACCCACATGCCCAGGAGTTAATAAGAAGCAAGCACACTCTTGCTGAAGGAAGATATTTTGGAAGAAAACTATGAGTTAATCAGCCGACATTTTTAGGAGGATACGAAAACCCGAGAGTTGTGAAGAAATGTTAGATGTCTTGTTTAGCTTGCAGAAACAATGGATTTATTCGAACTTAGTTCGTCGACAAGAGAAATTCTGCAATGCTTGTGAGTATGCCCAAGTGTTAGAATACGTGATTCGATGTCTGCATAGGTAGTAATGGTTCAAGTACGGGATGGATTGGCCCCCATACCGGAGACTCCTATCATGAACTATCATATGTTGATGGAGAATCAGAGAGCCATGAAAACCTTAGAAGAGTGTCGACACGATAAGCCAAAAAACCATTAGAATGGTAGGGCGATGGGATCCTTTACAGGCAAACATTGCCAATCGTAGGATATACGGTGATATTCAACCCCGGCCATTTTCCTGGAGGAGAAGCCATAAATTGTTGACCGCCAGGAGGTTCCGATAGTTCTTAGTATTGATGACAGACATGTCAGATATGAAGACTCAGCCTCGGAAGAATCTTACCACGATGGAAGGACACAAGAAATTGAGGAAAAGGTTATACCCCTGCCGAAAGAACCTCGGTATCGGAGTTACTCCAAAGATATGAGAAGACCGACACCGTCAACCCAAAGGGATGGAGTACATAAGTTTTGTCGGAACCATAACCCTGCTTTTAAGTGTGCTAGCACACTAGACCATTCCGATCAATGGATTTGCTGGAAGACCCCAAACCCCAACCTTTTCTTGCTAGTCTCTTCGAATCTCGAGGACGAGATTAATTTTAAGTGTGGTAGGTTTGTAACATCCCAAAATTCTAAATTTTGGAATGTTATATTAAATAAATATTTGTGTTTGTTTGTTTGATTGAATGCTTGATTGATTGACTGAAAGTGGGTGAAATTTGAAACTTTTGAGAGTTTAATGAGAGGGAATAAAATGACTTTCCCAAAACTTTCACCTTGCATTTTGATCCCTAGGAATTCAAATTCATTTCATCACAAAAACCCTAGAGTGAAGATGATATGACTTCTTCCATTCAAAGAAATGAAAAGGGGTTTGAAAAGATTTGAATTCCATCTGAAAATATTTCAAATTCGAAACTTTATGCAACTCAATTGTTTTCATGAGAGAAGATAAAATGACTTCTTCAATTATATGAAATATGAGTTGGAAGTTACAAATAATCAAATTGAAAGTCATTTGGAATTATTTTGTAACCCACTTTCAATTTAGGAGTTATTTGCCTTTTATTCAAATTATTTTTCTCCTAAAAATAAATAAATGGAAATATGGGTAAAATGATTCCCTTCGATGAAAAATTAGGAGAAAATAAATTTGAAATCATTTTGGTATTTTAAAAATGATTTTTGTTGGGTTTTATTGCCATAGTAGTATTGTTTCCTTTATTTAATTTTTTTGAGGATTTTTCTTGCCTATGAAAATATGTGCATGTTTTAGGATTTAGTTTTCTGAAAATTTTGGTATATAATATGTCTAAATAAAAGTCTTATTGTTTTTCCTTTATTTAGTTTTCTTGTCTGTGCTTATTTTAAAAAAAATGGCTGTAGCCCTCTCTTGCCACAAGGCCCACCTCTCTCTCTCCCTCGGCCCATCTACGCGCGAGGCTGGCCCAGCAGCCACGGAGCCCCTTCGCCTCGGTCGCCCGCTCCCTCCTCGCTCGCCCTGTGTTGCTGACCGCTGGGTCCCACTGCCCGATCGCCCCGCCCGCGTCTTCTTCTTCCCCCCCCCCCCCCCCCGCAAGCCACGGAGGGAACGCCGCCGCCGCCGAATCCCGTGATCCTCGGGATCCTCTCCCCGATCAGCCCCCTCCTCCAAGTCGACCCTTCCCTATAAATACCCCTTGCCCTCAAACGATTCCGCCCTAAAGCCCTAAGCCTAGCCCTCTCATCGCCGTCAATTCCTCGACGGAGCTCCGCCTCTGCCACCGCGCCATTATCGCCCTAGCTCTCCACTACGACCACCTCATCGCCGCCTGAACCCACCACCGCATCCTCTTCACTCCACCTCACCTCCCCGTGCACTCTCCCGAGCCCTAAACCCACCGGAGCCCCCCTCCCAGACGACACCCGAGATGCCACCGCCATCGTCGATCTCGCCCTACTCGACTCCGTCGTCCCCGAGCTCTCCACCGACCACCCCCGTGATCACCGTCGTCTTCCGCGTCGAACGTTGATCCACGGCAGACGTCGCCTGCATCGACCCTGAGCTGCAGCCGTCGCCGGAGCCTCGCCGGAGCTACTCTTCCTCCGCTGTAAGCCCTCGCCGCCGTCCGATCTGTTTTTAACGCGCTAGATTAGATCTAATGAAGCGGTAGGTTTTTGTTTACTGAACCGGTTTTTTCGGTTTAGATCGAACCGGCTCGCCGGTTTATTTTTTTTAAACACACACGCATGTTTTTGTTAAGTTTCGGCTGAGCGCAGTTTAGCTACCGATCGCCCACCATTTAGCCCACTAGCAGCCTGACACGTGCACTTGCCCGTTTAGTTTTTTTTCACTTATATTTCAAAAACAGGATAGTTTCTGTTTTTAGATTGCTTATTTTTAGGTTTTAGAGCCAAATTGAGTGATTCTTTTTGCTCTGTGTCACAAATTTGTTGAAGTTTCTGTTTATGCCATTGGTTTCAAATTTGAGTAGTTTAAATTTGGATTTCATAAAATTTGTTCATCACTAATTTGGTCATATTTTGAATTTTACAAAGTATTTTTGATTGATTCTTTTTGCTACGGTTTTGTTATTGTTTTGTCTATCCAATAGCTTATAGTTATTTTTTTTATTTTAATTAGGTTTATTGCGAAAAAGTACTGTTTTGCTTATGTAGTCGTTTTAGTCATATAATTAGTGTTTTTAATTATTTTTAGTTAATTCTTTTTGTAAATTTTTACATGTTGTCATATGTTTATGTTAGACTGTAGTAGATAAATTTTTGTAGTTATTTATTAGTGTTTAGTTACTGTTTTAGTATTTGTTTGTTTAGTTCATAGTGATAGTTGATAAAAGTAGTTCCATTAGTTTCAAAAGTAATTCTTTTTGCCACTTTGATTCTGTTATTTAGGAGTAAATTAGTTTGATAATTATTTTAGTATTGTTTACTATTGTGTTGGTGTTTTGCTAGTTGTTATAGTTGTTCTGGTGTTAACTAGTTAGTTACAATAGTTTTCATACTAGTTCTTTTTCCTAGTAAATGCTTTAGTAAATTATTTTGTTGTTGTTTTATTATAATTATATTTTCTATGTTGTAGAAAAGTTATTAGAGTAATTTAGTTTTAATAAGAAAGTATTGACTATTACTGTGTGAGTTGGTTTCTCCCTTGTTTTCGTGAAGTTTTCTTTGGAATTCTATTTGGTTTTCTTTGACTTCATTATTGTTTTATTTATGACTTTTGGATTGTTATTTTGATTGCTAGTATTGTTTGATAGAATTATTGCTTATGTGAGTATAATGTTTGACTATATAGATTTTCTCGGAGTGACGAATAGTTCTACCAAGTCTTTATTCCGAGAGCGTTATTATCTTCATCAAGTAATACCAGACAAGTTCACTTTGACCATACTTTTCATGCCTATGTTTTTATTGCATTTAGTGTCATCTTTGTAACAATCCCTCTAGTAGTGTTATTGAATCTTGTAGTTGAGTAGAATGCATGAGGTAGGAACCCATCTCCCTGTTACCAAGCCTGGGACGTTATATAGTTTTAATGCTATGCTATAGTAGACGAGGTTTGGTATTAGTGCACGAGAGTGGTGTGAGAATGGAGGAGTCTACGTCAATGACGACAACTCCATGATGGCATATGCAAGGAATGCATTTTTAAGGCCTCAAGACTTCAAGACCTCAAGATTTGGAGACTCGAGACAAGAATTCAATGCAAACTACTGGGTGAAGGACGGTTGACGAGCACCCTGGAGGAACCAGTGGATGGCCGGGATGCATGGAGAAGTGCCATGACATCTTGCGGAAAGCTTCACCCAGACTCAAAGAGACGGAAGAATACTTCATGCCCGGAAGCTTACCTATGCAACCGCAAGTCACTATGGACTCTGGCTTGGTTGACCTTAGTTGTGACTCCGGCTGGGACGGTGCTAGCAGACGTAGAACTACGGTATGATTGGATGAGCACCGGACAGTGGTCAGGGGAACTCTTCGGAAGACCATGTTTCGGTCATCTTGTTCTCAAACACCCTGAAGTGCGAGAACATAAAAAGAGGGATCGGATCTTGCGGGTAAAGTGTACAAACCTCTGCAGAGGGTTAAAACCTAGTCGATTGGTTGTGTCCCCGATTACGGATAATTTGAGCCTCTGGACCTGGATCTATCTCGGAATTCTCAACACCGAACTGATAACATAATTGTGGGCAACTTATGGTGATTTGGGTATGAGACATCGGTTGGCGGAACCATGTCATGATAGAAAACTCCGTAGTACAGACTCCTGATATTCCTTTGTTGTAGGGAAAATAAAACCAGCTTTTACGCAAAAACATCAGACACAGAGCCACAAAGCCATATTGCATATAGAATAGTATTATCATCTGCTTTCTCATGTTGTGATCTTGCCGGTACATTCAATGTACTGACCTACACGGTTGCAACGTCTCATGTTGCAGATATGTTTCTTCCGACGAGCAAGAGTACGGTACAGGGTCATGGTCTACACTCAACTTGCCGATGGTATTGATGGGACTCCACACCCGTTGATTGTTTCCGCTGAGACTTATAAGGTATATATCAGTTTTATGTTATTTATACATGTGATTGCCCTTTGATATATACATTGATGTACTATGTGTGCCAGGATACTGATCTAGGGATGGCACAAATACACAGAGGCTTGACCGTCTGAGGTCGGGTCGCTACAGCGCGCCAAGGGGGAGTCCTACTTGGAGTCCCGGTCCAAGTAGGATTCGCCACCCCCTTCCTATTCCAACTAGGGGAAGGAGGGAAGGAGGAAGAGGGGAGAAGGAAAGAGAAGGCCCCCCTCCTAGTCCAATTCGAACTAGCCCTTGGGGGGGCCCGCGGCCATCCTTGAGGCCCTTCTCTCCTCTCCACTAAAGCCCATTAAGGCTCATTACTTCCCGGGGGGGGGGGGGGTTCCGGTAACCTCTCCCGGTACTCCGGAAAATACCCGAAACACTTCGGAACCATTCCGGTGTCCGAATATAACCTTCCAATATATGCATCTTTATCTCTCGACCATTGCAAGACTCCTCTTCATGTCCGTGATCTCATCCGGGACTCCGAACAAACTTCAGTCATCAAATCACATAACTCATAATACAAATCGTCATCGAACGTTAAGCATGTGGACCTTACGGGTTCGAGAACTATGTAGACATGACCGAGACATATCTCCGGTCAATAACCAATAGCGGAACCTGCATGCTCATATTGGTTCCTACATATTCTACGAAGATCTTTATCGGTCAAACCGCATAGCAACATACGTTGTTCCTATTGTCATCGGTATGTTACTTGCTCGAGATTTGATCGTCGGTATCTTCATACCTAGTTCAATATCGTCACCGGCCAGTCTCTTTACTCATTCCGAAATCCATCATCCCGCAACTAACTCATTAGTCACATTGATTGCAAGGCTTATAGTGATGATCATTACTGAGAGGGCCCAGAGATACCTTCCCGATACACGGAGTGACAAATCCCAATCTCGATCTATGCCAACTCAACAATCACCATCGGAGACACTGTAGAGCATCTTTATAATCACCCAGTTATGTTGTGACTTTTGATAGCACACAAGGTGTTCCTCCGGTATTGGGGAGTTGCATAATCTCATAGTCAGAGGAATATGTATAAGTCATTAAGAAAGCAATAGCAATAAAACTTAACGATCATTATGCTAAGCTAACAGATGGCTTTTGTCCATCACATCATTCTCCTAATGATGTGATCTCGTTCATCAAATGAAAACACATGTCTATGGTCAGGAAACTTAACCATCTTTGATTAACAAGCTAGTCAAGTAGAGGCATACTAGGGACACACTGTTTTATCTATGTATCCACACATAATCATTATGCTAAGCTAAGGGGTGGTTCTTGTCCATAACATCATTCTCTAATGATGTGATCCTGTTCATCAAATGACAACACATGTCTATGGCTAGGAAACATAACGTTCTTTGATTAACAAGCTAGTCAAGTAGAGGCATACTAGGGACACTCTGTTTGTCTATGTATTCACACATGTACTAAGTTTCCGGTTAATACAATTCTAGCATGAATAATAAACATTTATGATGATACAAGTAAATATAAATAACAACTTTATTATTGCCTCTAGGGCATATTTCCTTCAATCTCCCACTTGCACTAGAGTCAATAATCTAGTTCACATCATCATGTGATTTAACACCAATAGTTCACATCTTTATGTGATTAGTTCACATCGCCATGTGACTAATACCCAAAGGATTTTACTATAGTCAATAATCTAGTTCACATCTCTATGTGATTAACACCCAAAGAGTACTAAGGTGTGATCATGTTTTGCTTGTGAGAGAAGCTTAGTCAATGGGTCTGTCACATTCAGAGCCATATGTATTTTGCAAATTTTCTATGTCTACAATGCTCTGCATGGAGCTACTCTAGCTAATTGCTCCCACTTTCAATATGTATCCAGATTGAGACTCAGGGTCATCCGGATCGGTGTAAAAGCTTGCATCGACATAACTCTTTACGACGAACTCTTTATCACCTCCATAACCGAGAAATATGTCCTTAGTTTTCTAAGGATAATTTTGACTATTGTCCAGTGATCCACTCCTGGATCAATATCGTACCCCCTTGTCAAACTCATGGAAAGGTACACAATAGGTTTGGTACACAGAATAGCATACTTTATAGAACAGATGGCTGAGGCATAGGGAATGACTTTCATTCTCTTTCTCAACTTCATCCTTACAACTCAGGCAAGAACTGCTTCTTTGACTGTTCCATTTTGAACTGCTTCAAAATCTTGTCAAGGTATGTACTCATTGAAAAATCTTATCAAGCGTCTTGATCTATCTCTATAGATCTTGATGCCCAATATGTAAGTAGCTTCACCGAGGTCTTTCTTTGAAAAAATCCTTTCAAACACTCCTTTATGCTTTCCAGAAAATTCTACATCAATTCTGATCAACAATATGTCATTCACATATACTTTTCAGAAATGTTGTAGTGCTCCCACACACTTTCTTGTAAAAATAGGCTTCACCGCAAGTCTGTATAAAACCATATGCTTTGATCAACTCATCAAAGCGTATATTCGAACTCCGAGATGCTTGCACTAGTCCATAGATGGATCGCTGGAGCTTGCACATTTTTTAGCACCTTTAGGATTGACAAAACCTTCTGGTTGTATCATATACAATAAATCCATTAAGGAATGCAATTTTGACATCCATTTGTCAGATTTCATAAAATGTGGCAATTGCTAACATGATTCGGACAGACTTTAAGCATCGATACGAGTGAGAAAATCTCATCGTAGTCAACACCTTGAACTTGTCAAAAAACCCTTTTCGACAAGTCGAGCTTTCTAGATAGTAACACTACTATCAGCGTCCGTCTTCCTCTTGAAAATCCATTTATTCTCAATGGCTTGCTGATCATTGGGCAAGTCCACCAAAGTCCACACTTTGTTCTCATATATGGATTCTATCTCGGATTTCATGGCCTCAAGCCATCTGTCAGAATCTGGGCTCATCATCGCTTCCTCATAGTTCGTAGGTTCAGCATGGTGTAGTAACATGACTTCCAGAACAGGATTACCATACTACTCTGGTGCGGACCGTACTCTAGTTGACCTACGAGGTTCCGTAGTAACTTGATCTAAAGTTTCATGATCATCATCATTAACTTCCTCACTAATTGGTGTAGGCATCACTGGAACTGATTTCTGTGATGAACCATTTTCCAATTCGAGAGAAGGTACAACTACCTCATCAAGTTCTACTTTCCTCCCACTCACTTCTTTCAAGAGAAACTCCTTCTCTAGAAAGGATCCATTCTTAGCAAGGAATATATTGCCTTCGGATCTATGATAGAAGGTGTACCGAACAGTCTCCTTTGGGTATCCTATGAAGACGCATTTCTCCGATTTGGGTTCGAGCTTATCAGGTTGAAGGTTTTTCACATACATAAGCATCGCAGCCCCAAACTTTAAGAAACGACAACTTAGATTTCTTGCCAAACAACAATTCATATGGTGTCATCTGAACGGATTTAGATGGTGCCCTATTTAACGTGAATGCGGTTGTCTCTAATGCATAACCCCAAAACGATAGCGATAAATCAGTAAGAGACATCATAGATCACACCATATCTAATAAAGCACGGTTATGACATTCGGACACACCATTATGTTGTGGTGTTCCAGGTGGCGTGAGTTGCGGAACTATTCCACATTGTTTCAAATGAAGACCAAACTCATAACTCAAATATTCACCTCCATGATCAGATTGTAGAAACTTTATTTTTTGGTTACGATGGTTTTCCACTTCACTCTGAAATTCTTTGAACTTTTCAAATGTTTCAGACTTATGTTTCATCAAGTAGATATACCCTTATCTGCTCAAATCATATGTGGAGGTCAGAAAATAACGATACCCTCCACGAGCCTCAACACTCATCGGACCACATACATCAGTATGTATTATTTCCAATAAGTCAGTTGCTCGCTCCATTGTTCCGGAGAATGGAGTCTTAGGCATCTTGCCCATGAGGCATGGTTTGCAAGCATCAAGTGATTCATAATCAAGTGATTCCAAAATCCCATCAGCATGGAGTTTCTTCATGCACTTTACACCAATATGACCTAAACGGCAGTGTCACAAATAAGTTGCACTATCATTATTAACTTTGCATCTTTTGGCATCAACATTATGTGTGTCATTGTGATCGAGATTTAGTAAACCATTTACATTGGATGTAAGACCATAGAAGGTTTTATTCATGTAAATAGAACAACAATTATTCTCTAACTTAAATGAATAATTGCATCGTAATAAACATGATCCAATCATATTTATGTTCAACGCAAATACCAAATAACATTTATTTAGTTCCAATACTAATCCCGAAGGTAGAGGGAGTATGCGATGGTGATCTTATCAACCTTGGAATCATTTCCAACACACATCGCCACCTCGCCCTCAACTAGTCTTTGTTCATTTTGTAACTCATGGTTTGAGTTACTAATCATAACAACTGAACCGGTATCAAATACCCAGGGGCTACCATGAACACTAGTAAAGTACACATCACTAACATGTATATCATATATACTTTTTGTTCACTTTGCCATCCTTCTTATCTGCCATGTATTTGGGGCAGTTCCGCTTCTAGTGACCATTTCCTTTGTACTAGAAGCACTTAGTATCAGGCTTGGGTCTAGCTTTGGGCTTCTTCATGGGAGTGGAAACTTGCTTGCCATTCTTCTTGAAGTTTCCTTTCTTTCCCTTGCCCTTTTACTTGAAACTAGTGGTCTTGTCAACTATCAACATTTGATGCTTTTCTTGATTTCTACCTTCGCCGATTTCAGCATCACGAAGAGCTTGGGAATCGTTTACGTCATGCCTTGCATATTATAGTTCATCACGAAGTTCCAGTAACTTGGTGATAGTGACTAGAGAACTCTGTCAATCACTATCTTATCTGGAAGATTAACTCCCACTTGATTCAAGCGATAATAGTACTCAGACATTCTGAGCACATGTTCATTGGTTGAGCTATTCTCCTCCATCTTGTAGGCAAAGTACTTGTCAGAGGTCTCATATCTCCCGACTCGGGCATGAGTCTGAAATACCAATTTCAGCTCTTGGAACATCTTATATGCTTAGTGGCGTTCAAAACATTTTTGAAGTCCCAGTTCTAAGCCATAAATCATGGTGCACTAAACTATCAAGTAGTCATCATACCGAGCTTGCCAAACGTTCATAACGTATGCATCTGCTCCTGCAATAGGTCCATCACCTAGTGGTGGATCAAGGACATAATTCTTCTATGCATCAATGAGGATAGTCCTCAGATCATGGACCCAGTCCGCATTATCATTGCTCTATCATCTTTCAACTTATTTTTCTCTAGGAACATATCAAAAAGTAAAGGGGGGCTACATCGCAAGCTATTGATCTACAACATAGATATGCAAATACTATCAGAACTCCCACTTAGATAGACATCCCTCTAGTCATCTAAATGATCACGTGATCCATATCAACTAAACCATGTTCGATCATCACGTGAGATGGAGTAGTTTTCAATGGTGAACATCACTATGTTGATCATATCCACTATATGATTCACCTTTGACCTTTTGGTCTCAATGTTCCGAGGCCATATCTGCATATGCTTGGCTCATCAAGTTTAACCTGAGTATTCTGCATGTGCAAAACTTGCTTGCATCCATTGTATGTGAACGTAGAGCTTATCACACCCGATCATCACATGGTGTCTCGGCACGACGAACTGTAGCAACAGTGCATACTCAGGGAGAACACTTATACCTTGAAATTTAGTGAGGGATCATCTTATAATGCTACTGCCGTACTAAGCAAAATAAGATGCATAAAGGATAAACATCACATCCAATCAATATAAGTGATATGATATGGCCATCATCATCTTGTGCCTTTGATCTCCATCTCCAAAGCACCGTCATGATCACCATCGTCACCGGCTTGACACCTTGATCTCCATCGTAGCATCGTTGTCATCTCGCCAACTATTGCTTCTACGACTATCGCTACCGCTTAGTGATCAAGTAAAGCAATTACATGGCGATTGCATTTCATACAATAAAGCAACAACCATAAGGCCCCTGCTAGTTGCCGATAACTTTTACAAAACATGATCATCTCATACAACAATGTATATCTCACCACATTTTGACCATATCACATCACAACATGCCCTGCAAAAACAAGTTAGACGGCCTCTACTTTGTTGTTGCATGTTTTACGTGGCTGCTACGGGCTTCTAGCAAGAACTGTTCTTACCTACGCATCAAAACCACAATGATTTTTCATCAAGTGTGTTGTTTTAACCTTCAACAAGGACCAAGCGTAGTCAAACTCGATTCAACTAAAGTTGGAGAAATAGACACCCGCCAGCCACCTGTGTGCAAAGCACGTCGGTAGAACCAGTCTCATGAACGTGGTCATGTAATGTCGGTCCGGGCCGCTTCATCCAACAATACCACCGAATCAAAGTAAGACGTTGTTGTTTGGGAACTCAGTATTTCAAAATTTTCCTATGATCACGCAAGATCTATCTAGAAGATGCATAACAACGAGAGGGCAGAGTGTGTCAATGTACCCTTGTATACCTAAAGCGGGAGCGTTTAGCAACATGGTTGATGTAGTCGAACATCTTCGTGATCCAACCGATCCAAGCACCGAACATACGGCACCTCCACGTTCAGCACACATTCAGCTCGCTGACGTCCCTTGATCTCTTGATCCAGTTGAGGACGAGGGAGAGTTCCATCAGCACGATGGTGTGCCGATGGTGATGATGAAGTTGCCAGCACAGGGCCTCGCCTAAGCACTATGACAATATGACTGAGGTGTGTAACTGTGGAGGGGGCCACCGCACACGATTAAGAGAAGACTTGGTGTGCCTTTGGGGTAACCCCCTTCCCACGTATATAAAGGGGGGAGGAGAGGTGGCTGGACCAAGGGGGGAGTGCCATGGGGGAGTCCTACTTGGACTCCTGGTCCAAGTAGGATTCGCCCCCCTTTTTCTATTCCCACTAGGAGAAGGAGGGAAGGAGGAGGAGAAGAGAAGGAAAGGGCCCCCCAACCCTAGGCCAATTCGGATTGGGCTTGGGGGGGGCGTGCTACCACCTGGCCGCCGCCTCCTCTCTCCACTAGGGCCCATGAAGGCCCATTAACTCCCAGGGGGGTCCGGTAAACCCCGGTACTCCGAAAAATGCCCGAACCTTTCAGAAACAATTCTGGTGTCCAAACATAACCTTCCAATATATCAATATTTATATCTTGACCATTTTGAGACTCCTCGTCATGTTTGTGATCTCATCCAGGACTCCAAACAAACTTCGGTTCATCAAATCACATAACTCATAATACAAATTGTCATCAAATGTTAAGCGCGCGGACCCTACGGGTTTGAGAACTATGTTGACATGACCGAGACACATCTCCGGCCAATAACCAATAGCGGAACCTGGATGCTCATATTGGCTCCTACATATTCTACGAATATCTTTATCGGTCAAAACCGCATAACAACATACGTTATTCCCTGTGTCATCGGTATGTTACTTGCCCGAGATTCGATTGTCGGTATCATCATACCTAGTTCAATCTCGTTACCAGCAAGTCTCTTTACTCATTCTGTAATGCATCATCCCATGGCTAACTCATTAGACAGTTTTCTTGCAAGGCTCATAGTGATGTGCATTACAGAGAGGGCCCAAAGATACCTCTCCGATACACGGAGTGACAAATCCTAATCTCGATCTATGCCAACTCAACAAACACCATTGGATACACCTGTAGAGCATCTTTATAATCACCCAGTTACGTTGTGATGTTTGATAGCACACAAGGTGTTCCTTCGGTATTCGGGAGTTGCATAATCTCATAGTTAGAGGAACATGTATAAGTCATGAAGAAAGCAATAGAAATAAAACAAAATGATCATTATGCTAAGCTAAGGGATGGGTCTTGTCCATAACATCATTCTCTAATGATGTGATCCCGTTCATCAAATGACAACACATGTCTATGGCTAGGAAACATAACGTTCTTTGATTAACAAGCTAGTCAAGTAGAGGCATACTAGGGACACTCTGTTTGTCTATGTATTCACACATGTACTAAGTTTCCGGTTAATACAATTCTAGCATGAATAATAAACATTTATCATGATATAAGGAAATATAAATAACAACTTTATTATTGCCTCTAGGACATATTTCCTTAAGTCTCCCACTTGCACTAGAGTCAATAATCTAGATTACATAGTAATGATTCTAACACCCATGGAGTCTTGGTGCTGATCATGTTTTGCTCGTGAGAGAGGCTTAGTCAACGGGTCTGCAACATTCAAATCCGTATGTATGTTGCAAATCTCTATGTCTCCCTCCTTGACTTGATCGCGGATGGAATTTAAGCGTCTGTTGATGTGTTTGGTTCTTTTGTGAAATCTGGATTCCTTCGCCAAGGCAATTGCTCAAGTATTGTCACTAAAGATTTTCATTGGGCCCGCTGCACTAGGTATTACACCTAGATTAGATATGAACTCCTTCATCAGAACTCCTTCATAGGAACTCCTTCATTTGCTGCTTCTGAAGCAGCTATGTACTCCGCTTCACACGTAGATCCCGCCACGATGCTCTGCTTGGAACTGCACCAACTGACAGCTCCACCATTCTATATAAATACATATACGGTTTGTGACTTAGAGTCATCTGGATGAGTGTCAAAGCTTGCATCGATGTAACCATTTACGACGAGCTCTTTGTCACCTCCATAAACGAGAAATATATCCTTAGTCCTTTTCAGGTATTTCAGGATGTTCTTGACCGTTGTCCAGTGATACACTCCTGGATTACTTTGGTACCTCCCTGCTAAACTAATAGCAAGGCACACATTAGGTCTGGTACACAGCATTGCATACATGATAGAACCTACGGCTGAGGCATAGGGAATGACTTTCATCTTCTCTCTATCTTCTGTAGTGGTCGGGCGTTGAGTCTGACTCAACTTCACACCTTGTAACACAGGCAAGAACCCTCTCTTTGACTAATCCATTTTGAACTTCTTCAAAACTTTATCAAGGTATGTGCTTTGTGAAAGTCCAATTAAGCATCTTGGTCTATCTCTATAGATCTTGATGCCCAATATATAAGCAGCTTCACTAAGGTATTTCATTGAAAAATTTCTTATTCAAGTATCCTTTTATGCTATTCAGAAATTCGGTATCATTTCCAATCAACAGTATATCATCCACATATAATATCAGAAATGCTACAGAGCTCCCACTCACTTTCTTGTAAATACAGGCTTCTCCAAAAGTCTATATAAAACCATATGCTTTGATCACACTCTCAAAGCGTATATTCCAACTACGAGAGGCTTACACCAGTCCATAAATGGATCGCTAGAGCTTGCACACTTTGTTAGCACCTTTTGGATCAACAAAACCTTCTGGTTGCATCATATACGACTCTTTTTTAAGATATCCATTAAGGAATGTAGTTTTGACATCCATTTGCCAAATGTCATAATCATAAAATGCGGCAACTACTAACATGATTCGGACAGACTTAAGCATCTCTACGGGTGCGAAGGTCTCATCATAGTCAACTCCTTGAACTTGTCAAAAACCTATCGCAACAAGTCGAGCTTTGTAGATAGTAACATTACCGTCAGTGTCAGTCTTCTTCTTGAAGATCCATTTATTATCTATTGCTTGCCGATCATCGGGCAAGTCAACCAAAGTCCACACTTTGTTCTCATACATGGATCCCATCTCAGATTTCATGGCCTCAAGCCAATTCGCGGAATATGGGCTCATCATCGCTTCCTCATAGTTCGTAGGTTCATCATGGTCAAGTAACATGACCTCCAGAACAGGATTACCGTACCACTCTGGTGCAGATCTTACTCTGGTTGACCTACGAGGTTCGCTAGTAACTTGATCAGAAGTTTTATGATCATCATAATTAGCTTCCTCACTAATTGGTGTAGGAATCACTGGAACTGATTTCTGTGATGAACTACTTTCCAATTCAGGAGAAGGTACAATTGCCTCATCAAGTTCTAGTTTCCTCCCACTCACTTCTTTCGAGTGAAACTCCTTCTCTAGAAAGGATCCATTCTTAGCAACGAATATCTTGCCTTCGGATCTGTGATAGAAGGTGTACCCAATAGTCTCCTTTGGGCATCCTATGAAGACACATTTCTCCGATTTGGGTTTGAGCTTATTAGGTTGAAGCTTTTTCACATAAGCATTGCAGCCCCAAACTTTTAAGAAACGACAACTTGGGTTTCTTGCCAAACCACAGTTCATATGGCGTCGTCTCAACGGAGTTAGATGGTGCCCTATTTAACATGAATGCAGCCGTCTCTAAAGCATAACCCCAAAGTGATAGCGGTAAATCAGTAAGAGACATCATAGATCGCACTATATCTAATAAAGTGCGGTTACGACGTCCGGACACACCATTACGCTGTGGTGTTCCAGGTGGCGTGAGTTGCGAAACTATTCCGCATTGTTTCAAATGAAGACCAAACTCATAACTCAAATATTCACCTCCACGATCAGATCGTAGAAATTTTATTTTCTTGTAACGATGATTTTCCACTTCACTCTGAAATTCTTTGAACTTGTCAAATGTTTCAAACTTATGTTTCATCAAGTAGATATACCCATATCTGCTCAAATCATCTGTGAAGGTCAGAAAATAATGATACCCGTCGCAAGCCTCAACACCCATCGGACCGCATTATGTATTATTTCCAATCAGTCTGTTGCTCGCTCCATTGTTCCGGAGAACGGAGTCTTAGTCATCTTGCCCATGAGGCATGGTTCGCAAGCATCAAGTGATTCATAATCAAGTGATTCCAAAAGTCCATCAGCATGGAGTTTCTTCATGCTCTTTACACCAATATGACCTAAACGACAGTGCCACAAATAAGTTTCACTATCATTATTAAACTTGTATCTTTTGGCTTCAATACTATTAATATGTGTATCACTACTATCGACACTCAACAAAAATAGACCACTCATCAAGGGTGCATGACCATGAAAGATATTACTCATATAAATAGAACAACCATTATTCTCTTATTTAAATGAATAACCGTCTCACATCATACAAGATCCAGATATAATGTTCATGCTTAACGTTGGCACCAAATAACAATTATTCATGTCTTAAACTAATCCTAAAGGTAGATGTAGAGGTAGCATGCCAACAGTGATCACATCGACTTTGGAACCATTTCCCATGTGCATCATCACCTCGTCCTTAGCCAATATTCGTTTAATCCATAGCCCTTGTTTCGAGTTGCAAATATGAGCAACAGAACTAGTATCAAATACCCAGGCGCTACTACGAGCATTAGTAAGGTACACATCAATAACATGTATATCAAATATACCTTTCACTTTGCCATCCTTCTTATCCGCCAAATACTTCGGGCAGTTCCGCTTCGAGTGACCAGTCCCTTTGAAGTAGAAGCACTCAGTCTCAGGCATAGGTTCAGACTTGGGCTTCTTCACTTGAGCAGCAACTTGTTTGTCGTTCTTCTTGAAGTTTCCCTTCTTCCCATTGCCCTTCTTCTTGAAACTAGTGGTCTTGTTAACCATCAACACTTGATGCTCCTGCTTGATTTCTACCTCCGTAGCCTTTAGCATTGCGAAGGGCTCGGGAATTGTCTTATCCATCCCTTGCATATTATTGTTCATCACAAAGCTTTTGTAGCTTGGTGGCAGTGATTGAAGAACTCTGTCAATGACACTATCATCAGGAAGATTAACTCCCAGTTGAGTCAAGTGGTTGTGGTACCCAGACATTCTGAGTATATGTTCACTGACAAAACTATTCTCCTCCATCTTGCAGCTATAGGTCTTATGGAGACTTCATATCTCTCAATCCGGGCATTTGCTTGAAATATTAACTTCAACTCCTGGAACATCTCATATGCTCCACGACGTTCAAAACATCGTTGAAGTCCTAGTTCTAACCCGTAAAGCATGGCACACTTAACTATCGAGTAGTCATCGGCTTTGCTCTGCCACACGTTCATAACGTCCGGAGTTGCTCCTGTAGTGGGTTTTGCACCTAGCGGTGCTTCCAGGACGTAATTCTTCTGTGCGGCAATGAGGATAATCCTCAAGTTACGAACCCAGTCTGTGTAGTTGCTACCATCATCTTTCAACTTAGCTTTCTCTATGAACGCATTAAAATTCAAGGGAAAGCACGGGCCATTGATCTACAACAACAAAGACATCCAAAATACTATAAGGTACTAATTTCATGATAAATTAAAGTTCAATTAATCATATTACTTAAGAACTCCCACTTAGATAGACATCCCTCTAGTCATCTAAATGATCACGTGATCCATATCTACTAAACCATGTCCGATCAACACGTGAGATGGAGAAGTTTTCAATGGTGAACATCACTATGTTGATCATATCTACTATATGATTCACGCTCGACCTTTCGGTCTCGGTGTTCCGAGGCCATATCTTCATATGCTAGGCTCGTCAAGTTTAACCTGAGTATTCTGCTTGTGCAAAACTGGCTTGCACCCATTGTATGTGAACGTAGAGCTTATCATACCCGGTCATGACGTGGTGTCTTGGCACGACGAACTGTAGCAACGGTGTTGATACGTCTCCAACGTATCTATAATTTTTGATTGTTCCATGCTATTACATTATCAATCTTGGTTGTTTTATATGCATTTATATGCTTTTTATATGATTTTTTGGACTAGCCTATTAACCTAGAGCCCAGTGCCAGTTTCTGTTTTTTCCTTGTTTTTGAGTATCACAGAAAAGGAATACCACACGGAGTCCAGTTGACCTGAAAATTCACGGAGAATGTATTTGGACTAGAAGAAGCCCACGGAGTATCGGAGATGGACCAGAAGAGTCCCGAGGCCACCACAAGGGTGGAGAGTGTGCCCTACCCCCTTGCACGCACCCCTACCTTGTGGCTGCCTTGAGGACCCTCCTGACTTGATCCCGACGCCAACACCTCTTATATATCCCCAAACCTCTAGAAAATAACCTAGATCGGGAGTTCCACCACCGCAAGCCTCTGTAGCCACCAAAAACCAATCAGGACCCTGTTCCAGCACCCTGCCGGAGGGGGGAATCATCACCGGTGGCCATCTTCATCATCCCGGCGCTCTCCATGACGAGGAGGGAGTAGTTCACCCTCAGGGCTGAGGGTATGTACCAGTAGCTATGTGTTTGATCTCTCTCTCTCTCCGTGTTCTTGATATGGCACGATCTTGATGTATCGCAAGCTTTGCTATTATAGTTGGATCTTATGATGTTTCTCCCCCTCTATCTCCTTGTGATGAATTGAGTTTTCCCTTTGAAGTTATCTTATCGAATTGAGTCTTTAAGGATTTGAGAACACTTGATGTATGTCTTGCATGTGCTTATCTGTGGTGACAATGGGATATTCATGTGATGCACTTGATATATGTTTTTGTGATCAACTTGCGAGTTCCGTGACCTTGTGAACTTATGGATAGGGGTTGGCACATGTTTTCATCTTGACTCTCCGGTAGAAACTTTGGGGCACTCATTGAAGTTCTTTGTGTTGGTTGAATAGATGAATCTGAGATTGTGTGATGCATATTGTATAATCATACCCATGGATACTTGAGGTGACATTGGAGTATCTAGGTGACATTAGGATTTTGGTTGATTTGCGTCTTAAGGTGTTATTCTAGTACAAACTCTAGGATAGATCGAACGATAAGAATAGCTTCGTGTTATTTTACTACGGACTCTTAAATAGATCGATCAGAAAGGATAACTTTGAGGTGGTTTCGTACCCTACAATAATCTCTTCGTTTGTTCTCCGCTATTAGTGACTTTGGAGTTACTCTTTGTTGCATGTCGAGGGATAGTTATATGATCCAATTATGTCATTGTTGTTGAGAGAACTTGCACTAGTGAAAGTATGAACCCTAGGCCTTGTTTCCTAGCATTGCAATACCGTTTACGCCCACTTTTACCACTTGCTACCTTGCTGTTTTTATATTTTCAGATTACAAAAACCTATATCTACCATCCATATTGCACTTGTATCATCATCTCTTCGCCGAACTAGTGCACCTATACAATTTACCATTGTATTGGGTGTGTTGGGGACACAAGAGACTCTTTGTTATTTGGTTGCAGGGTCGTTTGAGAGAGACCATCTTCATTCTACGCCTCCCATGGATTGATAAACCTTATGTCATCCACTTGAGGGAAATTTGCTACTATCCTACAAACCTCTGCACTTGGAGGCCCAACAACGTCTACAAGAAGAAGGTTGTGTAGTAGAAATCAAGCTCTTTTCTGGCGCCGTTGCCGGGGAGGTGAGTGCTTGAAGGTATATCTTTAGATCTTGCAATCGAGTCTTTTAGTTTCTTGATTTATCGAATGGAAAGGAAAACTTCGTGTTATTTTACGACGGACTCTTGAATAGATCGATCAGAAAGGATAACTTTGAGGTGGTTTCGTACCTTACAATAATCTCTTCGTTTGTTCTCCTCTATTAGTGACTTTGGAGTGACTCTTTGTTGCATGTTGAGGGATAGTTATTTGATCCAATTATGTTATTATTGTTGAGAGAACTTGCACTGGTGAAAGTATGAACCCTAGGCCTTGTTTCCTAGCATTGCAATACCGTTTACGCTCACTTTTACCACTTGCTACCTTGCTGTTTTTATATTTTCACATTAAAAAAACCTATATCTACCATCCATATTGCACTTGTATCACCATCTCTTCGCCGAACTAGTGCACCTATACAATTTACCATTGTATCGGGTGTGTTGGGGACACAAGAGACTCTTTGTTATTTGGTTGCAGGGTTGCTTGAGAGAGACCATCTTCATCCAACGCCTCCTACGGATTGATAAACCTTAGGTCATCCACTTGAGGGAAATTTGCTACTGTCCTACAAACCTCTGCACTTGGAGGCCCAACAACGTCTACAAGAATAAGGTTGTGTAGTAGACATGAAGCTCTTTTCTGGCGCCGTTGCCGGGGAGGTGAGGAAAGCGGCACTAACACCCCGTCGACGAAGCTCTTTTCTGGCGCCGTTGCCGGGGAGGTGAGGAAAGCGGCACTAACACCCCGTCGACGAAGCTCTTTTTTGGCGCCGTTCCCGGGGAGGTTAGTGCTTGAAGGTATATCTTTAGATCTTGCAATCGAATCTTTTTGTTTCTTGTTTTATCACTTGTTTAGTCTATAAAATAAAACTACAAAAAATGGAATTTAGGGTGCCTCATATGCTTCATATTTTTAATATCTTTCGTGAAAATGATGGAAAGGGAAACTGTGCTCAAGTGTTAGAAGAAGAATGCATTAAAATGTTTGGCACTAAATATTTGAATGATGAGCATGATTGCAATGTTGTTAGTATGAATTCTTTGAATATCCGTGATGCTAATGATATGCAAAGCCACAAGCTTGGGGATGCTATGTTTGATGAAGATGGTATTTTTAGTCCCCCAAGTTTTGATGAGCAAATTTATTATGATGATAGCATGTCTCCTTTTTATGATGATTATGTTGATGAAAGTGGTTTTAGAGAGGTCATGACTTTATTTAGTGATGAATCCACTATTTCGGAAGAGGTTCCAATTGATTATGAGAACAAAGTTGCTATCTATGATGATTATTGTGATGACATGTATGCTATAAAGAACGATGATAACCATTAAACTTGTCATCATGATTTTAATTTTTCAATTGGATTATGCCTCACATGATAGTTATTTTGTTGAGTTTGCTCCCACTTCTATTTAGGAGAAGAAATTTGCTTATGTGGAGAGTAATAAAACTTATATGCTTATGGATCATGAAAAGAATGCTATATGTGATATTTATATTGTTGAATTCATCCATGATGCTACTGAAAATTATTATGAGGGAGGAATATATGCTTGTAGGAATTGCAATAATATCAAGTTTCCTCTCTATGTGCATAAATTTTTAAAGTTATGCTTGTTTTGCCTTCCTATGCTAGTTGATTATTGTTCCCATAAATTGTTTGCTCACAAAATACCTATGCATAGGAAGTGGGTTAGACTTAAATGTGCAAGTAATATGCTTCATGATGCTCTCTTTATGTTTCAATTCTTATCCTTTATGCGAGCATCATTGAAATCATCATGCCTAGCTTGAAGGCATTAAAAAAAGCGCTTGTCGGGAGACAACCCAATATTTACCCCAACTGTTTTTGTGTGTCCACATGATTAAGCTAATGTAGTAATAATGTTTTATAGCTTTTGTTTCAATAAAGTGTCAAGTAGAACCTTTGGGAAGACTTGGGTGAAAGTTAATGTGATCTTGCTGTAAAAACATAAAGATTGCACTCACGAAATTAATTTTCATTTTTTTCCAGAGAGCGATAAAATAACCATTCTACTTGCAGTAGATCAATATAAAAATTTCTCCAGTCGTCCTAATTTTTCAGAGTTTTTGGAGTTACAGAAGTATTCGAGAATTACAGATTACTACAGATTGTTCTGTTTCTGATAGATTCTGTTTTCTATGTGTTGTTTGCTTATTTTGATGAATCTATGAGTAGTATCGGAGGGTATGAACCATAGAGAAGTTGGAATATAGTAGATATTACACAAATATAAATAAAGAATGAGTTCACATCAGTACCAAAAGTGGTGATTTATTTTCATATACTAACAGAGCTTATGAGTTTTGTTTTGAGTTTTGTGTTGTGAAGTTTTCAAGTTTTGGGTAAAGATTCGATGGACTATGGAATAAGGAGTGGCAAATGCCTAAGCTTGGGGATGCCCAAGGCACCCCAAGGTAATATTCAAGGACAACCAAAAGCCTAAGCTTGTGGATGCCCCAGAAGGCATCCCCTCTTTCGTCTTCATCTATCGGTAACTTTACTTGAGGCTATATTTTTATTCACCACATGGTATGTGTTTTACTTGGAGCGTCAATTTATTTTATTTTCTTTTGCTTGCTGTTTGAATAAAGTACTCCCTCCATTTTTATATACAAGGCCACAAACTCATATTACAGGTACCAAGGTAAAAGTTAATGCATACTTTGCAAGTCTGCTTTTCTTTTCGTTTACTGGGATCATTAATACACAACATGCATGCAAGAAAGCTGAGTGGAGGAAGTAGCTAGTGTCATTATGACTATAAACATGCAAGTAATAAACATGTTGCTAGTACGAGGTAGTATCATTAACTCATTCCTCGATTACTATTGGTGGCCTTGTATAGATGCAAAATGTATATTCCATAGTGGCCTTGTATAAGTAAATGGAGGGAGTACTTAAGATCTGAAATTTTATTTATGAGAAGGAGTCTTCACATAGTTACATAATTATTTGACTACTCATTGATCTTCACTTATATCTTTTGGAGTAGTTTGTCATTTGTTGTAGTGCTTCACTTGTATCTTTTTAGAGCACGACGATAGTTTTACTTTGAACAAATTGATGAACTCTCATGCTTCACTTATATTATTTTGAGAGTCTCTAAACAGCATGGTAATTTACTTTGGTTATGAATTTAGTCCTAATATGATGGGCATCCAAGAGGGATATAATAAAAACTTTCATATATAGTGCATTGAATACTATGAGAAGTTTGATTCCTTATGATTGTTTTGAGATATGAGGATGGTGATATTAGAGTCATGCTAGTAGAGTAGTTGTGGATTTGAGAGATGCTTGTGTTAAAGTTTATGATTCCCGTAGCATGCACGTATGGTGAACCGTTTGTGATGAAGTCGGAGCATGATTTATATTTTGATTGTCTTCCTTATGAATGGCGGTCGGGGACGAGCAGTGGTCTTTTCCTACCAATCTATCCCCTAGGAGCATGCGCGTAGTACTTCGTTTCGATAAGTAATAGATTTTTGCAATAAGTATGTGATCTCCAATGAGCGGATCAACTGGTGGAAGAAGAGCTCCGGCGCACCCCTACCTGGCGCGCCAAATGTTGGATCTCGGGTTCCGGCAAAACCCTCAAGGTTCAAACACTGGGGTGCGCACGAAGATCTCCCCCTACCAACTCACGCCCTCAACCTTGCCACGATCTCAAAGGCAAGCTCGATGGACTCGCAACACAAGAGACACAAGATTTATACTGGTTCGGGCCACCATTGTGGTGTAATACCCTACTCCAGTGTGGTGTGGTGGATTGCCTCTCGAGCCGAGGATGAACAATACAAGGGGAAGAACAACCTCCTGAGGTGAGGTGTTCTTGTGCTTGGTGGATGTGAGGATAGGTTGGATCTAGTCAAAGTTGAGATGGCTGAGGGTTCCCTTTGTCCCGTTGCCCACTGTGGTGGCTAATCCTATTTATAGAGGCCCTGGTCCTATCCCCAAATATTGAGCGGGAAGGGAGCCAACAACGGCCAATTTGAAAGGGGACAGCTAGTACAAGTTATCCTGACAAAAGCAGTCTTCACGTGCCAAAGGCTCTGGTGGTGACGCCGCCTTGGGCTCCATGGTGACCTCCTTCTTGCCGTACTCCTGGTCTTGGTCTCGTTGCACCGATATGGAAACCTTTGCTTGACGCCTCGGTACTCCTTGCCTACGCTTGCCTCCTTAGCACCAAAGAAGAAACAAGGACACTATGCGCGCTGGCGCGCGCCTAGCGCCCGCCTAGTCTCGATCGTCATGGCTCACGTCATCGGAACCTCGCGAGGTTTGCCTTGCCTTGAGCTCTCCGCCCCTCGTGAGCCAGCCTGGTGAGGCCGCTCCCGAGGAGATCTTGTGTCATCCGCCTCGCGAGGCTTGGCTCCTCGCGAGGGTCTTGAATGCTTGTTGGTGAAGATGGGCCGTACGAACCCACTCGTAGAGCCACGCCGTGGGCCGCAGGCAGGCAAGTCTGGGGACCCCCGTTTGCAGAACACCGATAGTGATGATCATCATTATTAGAGCATTGTCCCAGTAAGGAAATGACGATGGAGACTATTGTTGGGGAACATAGTAATTTCAAAAAAAATTCCTACGCACACGCAAGATCATGGTGATGCATAGTAACGAGAGGGAAGAGTATTGTCTACGTACCCTTGTAGACCGTAAGCGGAAGCGTTATGACAACGCGGTTGATGTAGTCATACGTTTTCACGATCGACCGATCCCAGCATCGAAGGTACGACACCTCCGCGATCTGCACACGTTCGGCTTGGTGATGTCTCGCGAACTCACGATCCAGTAGAGCTTCGAGGGAGAGCTTCATTAGCATGACGGCGTGATGACAATGATGATGTTGCTACCGGAACAGGGCTTCGCCTAAGCACTGCTACGATATGACCGAGGTGGATTATGGTGGAGGGGGCACCGCACACGGCTTGGAACAATCAACTTGTGTCTCCTAGGGTGCCCCCTGCCCCCGTATATAAAGGAGCAAGGGAGGAGGCCGGTCGGCCCTAGTGGCGCCCAAGGAGAGGAGGAATCCTCCTCCTAGTAGGAGTAGGATTCATCCTTTCCTAGTCCTACTAGGACGGAGGAAGGGGGAAGGAAAGAGAGGGAGAGGGAGAGGGAAAGAGGGGCCGGGCCCCCATCCCCTAGTCCTATTCGGACTCCCCTTGGGGGGAGCGCCACCTCCTGGGTTGCTGCCCTCCATCTCCCCTAAGGCCCACTAAGGCCCAATACTTCCTCAGGGGGTTCCGGTAACCCCTCCGGCACTCCAGTTTTCTCCGAAATCACCCGGAACACTTCCGATGTCCAAATATATCCGTCCAATATACCGATCTTTATGTATCGGCCATTTCAAGACTCCTCTTCATGTCTGTGATCATACCCGGGACTCCGAACTACCTTCGGTACATCAAAACACATAAACTCATAATACCGATCGTCACCGAACGTTAAGTGTGCGGACCCTGCGGGTTCGAGAACTATGTAGACATGACCGAGACTCATCTCCGGTCAATAACCAATAGCGGAACCTGGATGCTCATATTGGTTCCTACATATTCTATGAAGATCTTTATCGGTTAAACCGCATAACAACATACATTGTTCCCTTTGTCATCGGTATGTTACTTGCCCGAGATTCGATCGTCGGTATCTCAATACCTAGTTCAATCTCGTTACCGGCAAGTCTCTTTACTCGTTCCGTAATGCATCATCCCACAACTAACTCATTAGTCACATTGCTTGCAAGGCTTATAGTGATGTGCATTACCGAGAGGGCCCAGAGATACCTCTCCGATAGACGGAGTGACAAATCCTAATCTCGATCTATGCCAACTCAACAAACACCATTGGAGACACCTGTAGAGCATCTTTATAATCACCCAGTTATGTTGTGACGTTTGATAGAACACAAGGTGTTCCTCCGGTATTCGGGAGTTGCATACTCTCATAGTCAGAGGAACATGTATAAGTCATGAAGAAAGCAGTAGCAATAAAACTGAACGATCATTATGCTAAGCTAACGGATGGGTCTTGTCCATCACATCATTCTCTAATGATGTGATCACATTCATCAAATGACAACACATGTCCATGGCTAGGAAACTAAACCAGCTTTGATTAACGAGCTAGTCAAGTAGAGGCATACTAGGGACACTCTGTTTGTCTATGTATTCACACATGTGCTAAGTTTCCGATTAATACAATTCTAGCATGAATAATAAACATTTATCATGATATAAGGAAATATAAATAACAACTTTATTATTGCCTCTAGGGCATATTTCCTTCAGTCTCCCACTTGCTCTAGTGTCAATAATCTAGTTCACATCGTCATGTGATTTAACACCAATAGTTCACATCTTTATGTGATTAGTTCACATCTCCATGTGACTAATACCAAAGGGTTTACTAGAGTCAATATCTAGTTCACATCGCTATGTGATTAACACCCAAAGAGTGATCATGTTTTTTCTTGTGAGAGAAATTTAGTTAACGGGTCTGCCACATTCAGAGCCGTGTGCATTTTGCAAATTTTCTATGTCTTCAAAGCTTTGCAACGAGCTACTCTAGCTAATTGCTCACACTTTCAATATATATCTAGATCGAGACTTAGAGTCATCCAGATCAGTGTCAAAACTTGCATCGACGTAACTCTTTACAACGAACTTTTTGTTAACTCCATAACCGGGAAACATTTCCTTATTCCACTAAGGATATTTTTGACCGATGTCTAGTGATCCACTCCTGGATCACTATTATACCCTCTTGCCAAACGTATGGTGAGGTACACAATAGTTCTGGTACACAGCATAGCATACTTTGTAGAACCTATGACTGAGGCATAGGGAACGACTTTTCATTCTCTTTCTATTTTCTGCCGTGGTCGGGTTTTGAGTCTTTACTCAACTTCACACCTTGCAACACAGGCAAGAACTCCTTCTTTGACTGTTCCATTTTGAACTACTTCAAAATCTTGTCAAGGTATGTACTCATTGAAAAATATATCAAGTGTCTTGATCCATCTCTATAGATCTTGATGATCAATATGTAAGTAGCTTCACCGAGGTCTTTCTTTGAAAAACTCCTTTCAAAGATTCCTTTATGCTTTCCAGAAAATTCTACATCATTTCCGATCAACAATATGTCATTCACATATACTTATCAGAAAGGTTGTAGTGCTCCCACTCACTTTCTTGTAAATACAGGCTTCACCGCAAGTCTATATAAAATCATATACTTTGATCACTTTATCAGAGCATATATTCCAACTCCGAGATGGTTGCACCAGTCCATAGATGGATCGCTGGAGCTTGCACACTTTCTTAGCACCTTTAGGATTGTCAAAACCTTCTTGTTGCAATATATACAACTCTTCTTTAAGAAATCTATTAAGGAATGCAATTTTGACATCCATTTGCCAGATTTCATAAAATGTGGCAATTGCTAACATGATTCGGATAGACTTAAGCATCGCTACAAGTGAGAGAATCTCAACGTAGTCAACATCTTGAACTTGTCGAAAACCTTTTGTGACAATTCGAGCTTTGTATATAGTAATACTACTATCAGCGTATATCTTCCTCTTGAAGATCCATTTATTCTCAGTGGCTTGTCGATCATTGGGCAAGTCAACCAAAGTCCACACTTTGTTATCATACATGGATCCCATCTCAGATTTCATGGCCTCAAGCCATTTTGCGGAATCTGGGCTCATCATCGCTTCCTCATAGTTCGTAGGTTCATCATGGTCTAGTAACATGACTTCCAGAAAGGACTACCGTACCACTATGGTACAGACCATACTTTGTTTGACCTACGAGGTTCGGTAGAAACTTGATCTGAAGTTTCATGATCATCATCATAAGCTTCCTCCCTAATTGGTGTAGGAATCACTGGAACTGATTTCTGTGATGAACTACTTTCCAATAAGGGAGCAGGTACAATTACCTCATCAAGTTCTACTTTCCTCCCACTCACTTCTTTCCAGAGAAACTCCTTCTCTAGAAAGGATCCATTCTTAGCAACAAAATATCTTGCCTTCAGATCTGTGATAGAAGGTGTACCCAACAGTCTCCTTTGGGTATCCTATGAAGACACATTTTTCTGATTTGGGTTCGAGCTTATCAGGTTGAAGCTTTTTCACGTAAGCATCGCAGCCCCAAATTTTAAGAAACAGCAACTTGGGTTTCTTGCCAAACCATAGCTCATAAGGTGTTGTCTCAATGTATTTAGATGGTGCCCTATTTAACGTGAATGCAGTTGTCTCTAATGCATAACCCCAAAACGGCATTGGTAAATTGGTAAGAGACATCATAGAGCGCACCATATCTAATAAAGTGTGGTTACGACGTTCGGACACACCATTACACTGTGTTGTTCCAGGTGGCGTGAGCTGCGAAACTATTCCGCATTGTTTCAAATGAAGACCAAACTCGTAACTCAAATATTCTCCTCCATGATCAGATCGTACAAACTTTATTTTCTTATTACGATGATTTTCCACTTCACTTTGGAATTCTTTGAACTTTTCAAATGTTTCAGACTTATGTTTCATCAAGTAGATATACCCATATCTGCTCAAATCATCTGTGAAGGTTAGAAAATAACGATACCCGCCACAAGCATGAACACTCATTGGACTGCATACATCAGTATGTATTATTTCCAACAAGTCTGTTGCTCGCTCCATAGTTCCGAAGAACGGAGTCTTAGTCATCTTGCCCATGAGGCATGGTTCGCAAGCATCAAGTGATTCATAATCAAGTGATTCCAAAAGTGCATCAACATGGAGTTTCTTCATGCGCTTTACACCAATATGACCCAAACGGCAGTGCCACAAATAATTTGCACTATCATTATTAACTTTGCATCTTTTGTCCTCAATATTATGAATATGTGTATCACTATGATCGAGATCCAACAAACCATTTTCATTGGGTGTATAACCATAGAAGGTTTTATTCATGTAAACATAACAACAATTATTCTCTAACTTAAATGAATAATCGTATTGCAATAAACATGATCAAATCATATTCATGCTCAGCGCAAACACCAAATAACATTTATTTAGGTTCAACACTAATCCCGAAAGTATAGGGAGTGTGCGATGATGATCATATCATTCTTGGAACCACTTCCGACACACATCGTCACTTCACCCTTAACTAGTCCCTGTTCATTCTGCAACTCCCATTTCAAGTTACTACTCTTAGCAACTGAACTAGTATCAAATACCGAGGGGTTGCTATAAACACTAGTAAAGTACACATCAATAACATGTATATCAAATATACCTTTATCCATTTTGCCATCCTTCTTATCCACTAGGTATCTAGGGGCAGTTCCACTTCCAGTGATCATTTCCTTTTGCAGTAGAAGCACTCTGTTTCAGGCTTGAGTCTAGCTTTGGGTTTCTTCACGGGTGTGACAACTTGTTTGTCATTCTTCTTGAAGTTCCCTTTCTATTCTTTTGCCCTTTTTCTTGAAACTAGTGGTCTTGTAAACCATCAACACTTGATGCCCTTTCTTGATTCCTACCTTCGCCAATTTCAACATCGCGAAGAGCTCGGGAATTACTTTCGACATCCCTTGCATATTATAGTTCATCATGGAGTTCTAGTAACTTGGTGATAGTGACTAGAGAACTTTGTCAATTACTTTCTTATCTCAAAGATTAACTCCCACTTGATTCAAGCAATTGCAGTACCCAAACAATCTGAGCACATGCTCACTGGTTGAGCCATTCTCCTCCATTTTGCAGGAAAAGTACTGTCAGAGGTCTCATACCTCTCGACACGGGCATGAGTATGAAATACCAATTTCAACTCTTGGAACATCTTATATGCTCCGTGGCATTCAAAACATTTTGGAAGTCCTGGTTCTAAGCCATAAAGCATGGTGCACTAAACTATCAAGTAGTCATCATACCGAGCATTGCCAAACGTTCATAACGTGTGCATCTGCTCCTGCAATAGGTCTGTCACCTAGCGGTGCATCAAGGACATAATTCTTCTGTGCATCAATGAGGATAATCCTCAGATCATGGACCCAGTCCGCATCATTGCTACTATCATCATTCAACTTATTTTTCTCTAGGAACATATCAAAAAATAAACGGGGAGCTACATCGCAAGCTATTGATCTACAACATAGATATGAAAATACTATGAGGACTAAGTTCATGATAAATTAAAGTTCAATTAATCATATTACTTAAGAACTCCCACTTAGATAGACATCCCTCTAGTCATCTAAATGATCACGTGATCCAAATCAACTAAACCATGTCCGATCATCACATGAGATGGAGTAGTTTTCAATGGTGAACATCACTATGTTGATCATATCTACTATATGATTCATGCTCGACCTTTCGGTCTCCAGTGTTCCGAGGCCATATCTGCATATGCTAGGCTCGTCAAGTTTAACCCGAGTATTCTACGTGTGCAAAACTGGCTCGCACCCGTTGTATGTGAACGTAGAGCTTATCACACCCGATCATCACGTGGTGTCTCGGCACAAAGAACTGTCGCAACGGTGCATACTCAGGGAGAACACTTATACCTTGAAATTTTAGTAAGGGATCATCTTATAAAGCTACCGCCGAACTAAGCAAAATAAGATGTATAAAAGATAAACATCACATGCAATCAAAAATATGTGACATGGTATGGCCATCATCATCTTGTGCTTTTGATCTCCATCTCCAAAGTACTGTCATGATCTCCATTGTTAACGGCATGACACCATGATCTCCATCATCTTGATCTTTTATCAACGTGTCGTGACATGATCGTCTCACCAGCTATTGCTTTTGCAACTATTGCTATCGCATAGCGATAAAGTAAAGCAATTATATGGCACTTGAATCATATGCAATAAAGAGACAACTGTAAGGCTCCTGCCAGTTGCCGATAACTTCAACAAAACATGATCATCTCATACAACAATTTATATCTCATCACATCTTGGCCATATCACATCACAACATGCCCTGCAAAAACAAGTTAGACGTCCTCTACTTTGTTGTTGCAAGTTTTACGTGGCTGCTACAGGCTGAGCAAGAACTGTTCTTACCTACGCATCACAAACCATAACACGGTATAGTGATTGCTTTTTGATCTTTAGAAAGAACCCTGTTCATTGAATCCGATTCAACTAAAGTTGGAGAAACTGACACCCACCAGCCACCTATGTGTGAAGCACGTCGGTAGAACCAGTCTCGCGTAAGCGTACGCGTAATGTCGGTCTGGCCCGCTTCATCCAACAATAACACTGAATCAAGAAACAACTAGTGACGGAAAGCAATATGTATATACCCACACCCACAACTCCTTTGTGTTCTACTCATGCATATAACATCTACGCATAAACATGGCTCGGATGCCACTGTTGGGGAACGTAGTAATTTCAAAAAAATTCCTACGCACACACAAGATCATGGTGATGCATAGCAACGAGAGGGAAGAGTATTGTCTACGTACCCTTGTAGACCGTAAGTGAAAGCGTTATGACAACGCGGTTGATGTAGTCGTACGTTTTCACGATCGACCGATCCCAGCACCGAAGGTACGACACCTACGCGATCTACACACGTTCGGCTTGGTGACGTCCCGTGAACTCACGATACAGTAGAGCTTCGAGGGAGAGCTCCGTTAGCACGACGGCGTGATGACGGTGATGATGTTGCTACCGGAACAGGGCTTCGCCTAAGTACCGCTATGATATGACCGAGGTGGATTATGGTGAAGGGGGGCATCGCACACGGCTTGGAACAATCAACTTGTGTGTCCTAGGGTGCCCCTGCCCCCGAATATAAAGGAGCAAGGGGGGAGGCTGGCCGGCCCTAGTGGCGCCCAAGGAGAGAAGGAATCCTCCTCCTAGTAGGAGTAGGATTCATCCTTTCCTAGTCCTACTAGGAAGGAGGAAGGGGAAGGAAAGAGAGGGAGAGGGAAAGAGGGGCCACGTCCCTTCCCCTAGTCCTATTCGGACTCCCCTTGGGGGGCGTGCCACCTCCTGGGCTCCTGCCCTCTCTCTCCCCTAAGGCCCAATACTTCCCCGGGGGGTTCCTGTAACCCCTTCGGCACTCCGGTTTTCTCCGAAATCACCCGGAACACTTCCGGTGTCTGAATGTATCGATCTTTATGTCTAGACCATTTCGAGACTCCTCGTCATGTTCGTGATCATATCCGGGACTCCGAACTACCTTTGGTACATCAAAACACATAAACTCATAATACCGATCGTCACCGAACGTTAAGCGTGCGGACCCTACGGGTTCGAGAACTATGTAGACATGACCGAGACTCATCTACGGTCAATAACCAATAGCGGAACCTGGATGCTCATATTGGTTCCTACATATTCTACGAAGATCTTTATCGGTCAAACCGCATAACAACATACGTTGTTCCCTTTGTCATCGGTATGTTACTTGCCCGAGATTCGATCGTAGGTATCTCAATACCTAGTTCAATCTCATTACCGGCAAATCTCTTTACCCGTTCCGTGATGCATCATCCCGCAACTAACTCATTAGTCACATTGCTTGCAAGGCTTATAGTGATGTGCATTACCGAGAGGGCCCAGAGATACCTCCCCGATAGACGGAGTGACAAATCCTAATCTCGATCTATGCCAACTCAACAAACACCATTGGATACACCTGTAGAGCATATTTATAATCACCCAGTTATGTTGTGACGTTTGATAGCACACAAGGTGTTCTTCCGGTATTCGGGAGTTGCATAATCTCATAGTCAGAGGAACATGTATAAGTCATGAAGAAAGTAGTAGCAATAAAACTGAACGATCATTATGCTAAGCTAATGGATGGGTCTTGTCCATCACATCATTATCTAATGATGTGATCCCGTTCATCAAATGACAACACATGTCCATGGCTAGGAAACTTAACCATCTTTGATTAGTGAGCTAGTCAAGTAGAGGTATACTAGGGACACTCTGTTTGTCTATGTATTCACACATGTGCTAAGTTTCCGGTTAATACAATTCTAGCATGAATAATAAAAATTTATCATGATATAAGGAAATATAAATAAAAACTTTATTATTGCCTCTAGGGCATATTTCCTTCAACTATGATTCCCCCACAAGTCGGGATGAGACTCCGGACAAAAAATAAAAAAGAAAAGAAAAAAGAGGCCATAAAAAAAGAGAAAAGGCCCAAATAAAAAATGAGAGAAAAAGAGAGAAGGGGCAATGCTACTATCCTTTTACCACACTTGTGCTTCAAAGTAGCACCATGATCTTCATGATAGAGAGTCTCCTATGATTGTCACTTTCATATACTAGTGGGAATTTTTCATTATGGTACTTGGCTTGTATATTCCAATGATGGACTTCCTCAAATTACCCTAGGTCTTCATGAGCAAGCAAGTTGGATGCACACCCACTTAGTTTATTTTTGAGCTTTCATACACTAATAGCTCTAGTGCATCCGTTGCATGGCAATCCCTACTCACTCACATTGATATCTATTGATGGGCATCTCCATAGCCCGTCGATACACCTAGTTGATGTGAGACTATCTTCTCCTTTTTGTCTTCTCCAAAACCACCCTTCTATTCCACCTATAGTGCTATGTCCATGGCTCACGCTCATGTATTGCATGAAGATTGAAAAAGTTTGAGAACATCAAAAGTATGAAACGATTGCTTGGCTTGTCATCGGGGTTGTGCATGATTTAAATATTTTGTGTGATGAAGATAGAGCATAGCCAGACTATATGATTTTATAGGGATAGCTTTCTTTGGCCATGTTATTTTAAGAAGACATGATTGCTTTATTAGTATGCTTGAAGTATCATCATTCTTATGCCAATATTGAACTTTTGTTTTGATTCTTATGGATCTGAATATTATTGCATCAATAACGAAGATTACATTGGTAAATATGTTAGGTATCATTCCACATCAAAAATTCTATTTTTATCATTTACCTACTCGAGGACGAGCAGGAATTAAGCTTGGGGATGCTTGATACGTCTCCAACGTATCTATAATTTTTTATTGTTTCATGCTATTATATTATCAATCTTGGATGTTTTATATGCATTTATATTCTATTTTATATGATTTTTGGGACTAACCTATTATCCTAAAGCCTAGTGCCAGTTTCTGTTTTTCCTTGTTTTTGAGTATCGCAGAAAGGAATACCAAACGGAGTCCAATTGACCTGAAAATTCATGGAGATTGTTTTTGGACCGGGAGATGCCCACGGAGTATCGGAGGTGGACCAGAAGAGTCCCGAGGCCACCACAAGGGTGGAGGGCTCGCCCTACCCCCTGGGCGCGCCCCCTACCTCATGGCTGCCTCGAGGACCCCCATGACTTATTCCCGATGCCAACACCTCTTATATATCCCCAAACCTCTAAAAAAAATAACCTAGATCAGGAGTTCCGCCGTCGCAAGCCTCTGTAGCCACCAAAAACCATTCGGGACCCGACTCTGGCACCCTACCGGAGGGGGGAATCATCACCGGTGGTCATCTTCATCATCCCGGCGCTCTCCATGACGAGGAGGGAATAGTTCACCCTCGGGGCTAAGGGTTTGTACCAGTAGCTTTGTGTTTGATCTCTCTCTCTCTCTCTCTCTCTCTCTCTCTCTCTCTCTCTCTCGTGTTCTTGATATGGCACGATCTTGATGTATCGCAAGCTTTGCTATTATAGTTGGATCTTATGATGTTTCTCCTCCTCTATATCCTTGTGATGAATTGAGTTTTCCCTTTGAAGTTATCTTATTGGATTGAGTCTTTAAGGATTTGGGAACACTTGATGTATGTCTTGCATGTGCTTATCTGTGGTGACAATGGGATATTCATGTGATGCACTTGATGTATGTTTTCGTGATCAACTTGCGAGTTCCGTGACCTTGTGAACTTATGCCTAGGGGTTGGCACACGTTTTTGTCTTGACTCTCCGGTAGAAACTTTGGGGCACTCTTTGAAGTTCTTTGTGTTGGTTGAATAGATGAATCTGAGATTGTGTGATGCATATCGTATAATCATACCCACGGATCCTTGATGATAGGTGGGAACCCGATGAACGAGTTCACACCCGAGGGTGGCCCGATCTTCACGTCATAGGATCGAGTCGGGAAGGATAACTAGCTGCAAGTAGCCGGGATAACTAGCTTTATACCTGCCAAGGTTGGATGCAACCTGTACGTGGGGATGGCTGACCGAAGCCACAAGAACTCCAACCCGATGTCCGAACAATAGCAGAACCACAAACCAGGACTAATCCACACAAACGGACGAAACCGTAGAGCACGAACTAGGGGGAACCAGAGGCTCCTTCTTGTGAATCCGAATGAACTCACAAGAGCAAAGGTAGCAAGATCTCTTGGATTTCTCTATCACCCTTGCCGCATAAGCTTGTAGCTGAATGGTTTGACAAAAGGTTTTTTTAGAGGATGGGGGAGATGGGGTTTTATAGCAGGGACAACCCCCCTTGGCTTGGTGTGAAAATGGTTTCAAAAGTAAACAGGTTTGCATGGCTTTCTTGGGGGAATAAGTAGTCAACTTTGGGAGTTATTGGAGAGCTCCTCGGAAATTCGCGAAGCCTTGACATCCTGGACACCTTCCACGAGAATGACTACAACTTTTGACTCACAACTCCAAATGATGTGAGGTTTTTTGCATTGCAAAGATAATTTGATGTAACTTCTGATGATATACCCCTATAGCCCCGTCTCTCCACCAAATGGGTGTGGCATACCAAAACATCAGAGGTAAAAACTAACAACATCAGCTTCACTTGAAACTTGTTTCCTCCAAACCGGTTGCTTCAAGAGCTCATAGGTTGTTGGGTTTCTTCCATGTGATACCTAAGTTCAACCAACAACAATGGAGATGAAAGTGCAGCCATGTGTTGAACATTGTGGTATGAACTTAAGTTAGCGTTCACCTGGCCATGTGTTTGCTTGACTCGGCTTAGTAATTCTTTCCAACTAAATTGTGCACTTTTCTGAAATGTCATGTGTGATGTATCCATGTGCTCATCATCCTCCCTCCCATAATGAAGATTTGTCCTCGACTCTCTTTGATCTGCAAAACTTAAGTAGAAGGGAAGTAGATAATATCCATGCAAAGAAATGATGCAATCCTCATTTGTAGCTTTCACCTTTGAATTGTGTTGCATCTGATCATGTACTTGTTTGCCACAAGTTTGTTCAGGAATGATTTGTGTTGTTTAAATGATGAACATGTCCTCATCATTTTAGGTGACATTGGAGTATCTAGGTGACATTAGGGTTTTGGTTGATTTGCATCTTAAGGTGTTATTCTAGTACGGACTCTAGGATAGATCGAATGGAAAGAAAAACTTCGTGTTATTTTACGACGGACTCTTGAATAGATCGATCAGAAAGGATAACTTTGAGGTGGTTTCGTACCTTACAATAATCTCTTCGTTTGTTCTCCGCTATTAGTGACTTTGGAGTGACTCTTTGTTGCATGTTGAGGGATAGTTATATGATCCAATTATGTTATTATTGTTGAGAGAACTTGCACTAGTGAAAGTATGAACCCTAGGCCTTGTTTCCTAGCATTGCAATACCATTTACGCTCACTTTTACCACTTGCTACCTTGCTGTTTTTATATTTTCAAATTACAAAAACCTATATCTACCATCCATATTGCACTTGTATCATCATCTCTTCGCCGAACTAGTGCACCTATACAATTTACCATTGTATTGGGTGTGTTGGGGACACAAGAGACTCTTTGTTATTTGGTTGCAGGGTTGTTTGAGAGAGACCATCTTCATCCTACGCCTCCCATGGATTGATAAACCTTAGGTCATCCACTTGAGGGAAATTTGCTATATCCTACAAACCTCTGCACTTGGAGGCCCAACAACGTCTACAAGAAGAAGGTTGTGTAGTAGAAATCAAGCTCTTTTCTGGCGCCGTTGCCGGGAAGGCGAGCAAAGCGGCACTAACACCCCGTCAACGAAGCTCTTTTCTGGCGCCGTTGTTGGGGAGGTTAGTGCCTGAAGGTATATCTTTAGATCTTGCAACCGAATCTTTTTGTTTCTTATTTTATCACTAGTTTAGTATATAAAAGAAAACTAAAAAATGGAATTGAGGGTGCCTCATATGCTTCATCTTTTTAATATCTTTCGTGAAAATGATGGAAAGGAAAATTGTGCTCAAGTGTTAGAAGAAGAATGCATTAAAATGTTTGGCACTAAATATTTGAATGATGAGCATGATTGCAATGTTGTTAGTATGAACTCTTTGAATATCCATGATGCTAATGATATGCAAAGCCACAAGCTTGGGGTTGATATGTTTGATGAAGATAATATTTTTAGTCCCCCAAGTTTTGATGAGCAAATTTATTATGATGATAGAATGCCTCCTTTTTATGATGATTATGCTGATGAAAGTGGTTTCGGAGTGGTTTCACCTAAGCACTACGACGATATGACCGAGGTGTGTAAATGTGGAGAGGGGCACCGCACACGGCTAAGAGAAGACTTGGTGTGCCTTTGGGGAGCCCCCTTACCATGTATATAAAGGGGGAGTAGAGGTGGCTGGCCCAAGGGGGGGCGTGCCATGGGGGGAGTCCTACTTGGACTCCCGATCCAAGTAGGACCCCCCCTTCCTATTCCCACTAGGAGAAGGAGGGGAGGAGGTGGAGAAGAGAAGGAAGGGGGGCCTCCCCCCAACCCTCGTCCAATTCGAATTGGGCTTGGGGGCGTGCCACCACCTGGCCGTCGCCTCCTCTCTCCACTAGGGCCCATGAAGGCCCATTAACTCCCCGTGGGGTTCCAGTAACCCTCCATACTGCAGAAAATGCCCGAACCTTTTCGAAACCATTCCGATGTCCAAACATAAACTTCCAATATATCAATCTTTATGTCTCGACCATTTTGAGACTCCTCATCATGTCCATGATCTCATCTGGGACTCCAAACAAACTTCGGTTCATCAAATCACATAACTCATAATACAAATCGTCATCGAACGTTAAGCCTGCGGACCCTACGAGTTCGAGAACTATGTAGACATGACCGAGACACATCTCCGGTCAATAACCAATAGCGTAACCTGGATGCTCATATTGGCTCCTACATATTCTACGAAGATCTTTATCGGTCAAAACCGCATAACAACATACGTTTTTCCCTTTGTCATCAGTATGTTACTTGCCCGAGATTCAATCGTCGGTATCATCATACCTAGTTCAATCTCGTTACCGGCAAGTCTCTTTGCTCGTTCTGTAATGCATCATCCCTTGGCTAACTCATTAGACACATTGCTTGCAAGGCTCATAGTGATGTGCATTACCAAGACGGCCCAGAGATACCTCTTCAATACATGGAGTGACAAATCCTAATCTCGATCTATGCCAACTCAACAAACACCATCGGAGACACCTGTAGAGCATCTTTATAATCACCCATTTACGTTGTGACGTTTGATAGCACACAAGGTGTTCCTTCGGTAATCTGGAGTTGCATAATCTCATAGTCAGAGGAACATGTATAAGTCATGAAGAAATCAATAGCAATAAAACAAAACGATCATTATGCTAAGCTAACGGATGGTTCTTGTCCATCACATCATTCTCTAATGATGTGATCCCATTCATCAAATGACAACACATGTCTATGTCTAGGAAACATAACCATCTTTGATTAACGAGCTAGTCGAGTAGAGGCACACTAGGGGCAATCTGTTTGTCTATGTATTCACACATGTACTAAGTTTCCGGTTAATATAATTCTAGCATGAATAATAAACATTTATCATGATATAAGGAAATATAAATAACAACTTTATTATTGCCTCTAGGGCATATTTCCTTCAGTTACAGGTAAGCAGTATGACTATTATCACACAAAACTCTTTGTGTTCTACTCGTGCATATAACATCTACGCATAGACCTGGCCCGGATGCCACTGTTGGGGAACGCGGTACTTCCAAATTTTCCTACGATCACGCAAGATCTATCTAGGAGATGCATAGGAATGAAAGGGGAGAGTGTGTCCACGTACCCTCTGCTACGTCTTGAGCTTGCGTTGGTTTTCTCTGAAGAGGAAGGGATGATGCAGCAGAGTAGCGTAAATATTTCCCTCGGTTTTTTAGAACCAAGGTATCAATCCAGTAGGAGGGCATGCTCAAGTCCCTCGTACCTGCACAAAGCGATAGCTACTCGCAACCAATGCGATTAGGGGTTGTCAATCCCTTCACGGTCACTTACGAGAGTGAGATCTGATAGATATAATTTTTTTGGTATTTTTGATATAAAGATGCAAAGTAAAAAGTAAAGGCAAAGTAAAAGCAAACCAAGATTAAAGTGATGGAGATTGATATGATGAGAATAGACCCGGGGGCCATAGGTTTCACTAGTGGCTTCTCTCAAGAGCATAAGTATTCTATGGTGGGTGAACAAATTACTATTGAGTAATTGACAGAATTGAGCATAGTTATGAGAATATCTAGGCATGATCATGTATATTGGCATCACGTCCATGACAATTAGATCGAAACGAGGGAAATATTACTCCACTCATCGACCTCTATCCAGCATGCATCTAGAGTATTAAGTTAAAAACAGAGTAATGCCTTAAGCAAGATGAAACGATGTAGAGAGATAAATTCATGCAATATGAAATAAACCCCATCTTGTTATCCTCGATGGCAACGATACAATACGTGCCTTGCTGCCCCTTCTATCACTGGGTAAGGACACCGCAAGATCGAACCCAAAGCTAAGCACTTCTCCCATGGCCAGAACTACCAATCTAGTTGGCCAAACCAAACGGATAATTCGAAGAGACTTGCAAAGATAACCAATCATACATAACATAATTCAGAGAAGATTCAAATATTATTCATAGATATACTTGATCATAAACCCACAATTCATCGGTCTCAACAAACACACCGCAAAAAGAAGATTACATCGAATAGATCTCCACAAGAGAGGGGGAGAACTTTGTATTTAGATTCAAAGAGAGAGAAGAAGCCATCTAGCTACTAACTATGGACCCGAAGGTCTGAGGTAAACTACTCACACTTCATCGGAGGGGCTAGGATGATGTAGAAGCCCTCCGTGATGACGGCTCTCTTTCGGCGGAGCTCCAGAACAGGCCCCAAGATGGGATCTCATGGATACAGAAAGTTGCGGCGGTGGAATTAGGTTTTTGGCTCCTGTTCTGATCGTTTGGGGGTACATGTGTATATATAGGAGGAAGGAGTACGTCGGTGGAGCACCAAGGGGCCCACGAGGCAGGGGGCGCGCCCTAGGGGGGGGGGGCGCCCCCACCCTCGTGACCTCCTCTTTGACCCCCTAGAGTAGGGTCCAAGTCTCCTGGATCACGTTCGGTGAGAAAATCACGTTCCCAAAGATTTTATTCCGTTTGGACTCCGTTTGATATTCTGTTTCTCCGAAACACTGAAATAGGCAAAAAAATAGCAATTCTGTGCTGGGCCTCCGGTTAATAGGTTAGTCCCAAAAATAATATAAAAGTGGAAAATAAAGCCCAATATAGTCCAAAACAGTAGATAATATAGCATGGAGCAATCAAAAATTATAGATACGTTGGAGGCGTATCAGGCATCCCCAAGCCTAATTCCTGCTCGTCCTCGAGTAGGTAAATGATAAAAAGAGAATTTTTGATGCAGAGTGCTACTTGGCATAATTTCAATGCAAATATTCTTAATTGTGGTGTGAATATTCAGATTATAAAGATTCAAGACAAAAGTTTATATTGACATAAAAATAATAATACTTCAAGAATACTAATAAAGCAATTATGTCTTCTCAAAATAACATGGCCAAAGAAAGTTATCCCTACAAAATCATATAGTCTGGCTATGCTCCATCTTCACCACACAAAGTATTTAAATGATGCACAACCCCGATGACAAGCCAAGCAATTGTTTCATACTCTAACTTTTTCAAAACTTTTTCAATCTTCACGCAATACATGAGCGTGAGCCATGGATATAGCACTATAGGTGGAATAGAATGGTGGTTGTGGAGAAGACAAAAAGGAGGGGAAGATAGTCTCACATCAACTAGGCGTATCAACCGGCTATGGAGATGCCCATCAATAGATATCAATGTGAGTGAGTAGGGATTGCCATGCAACAGATGCACTAGAGCTATAAATGTATGAAAGCTAAACAAAAGAAACTAAGTGGGTGTGCACCAACTTGCTTGCTCACGAAGACCTAGGGCAATTTTGAGGAAGCCCATCATTGGAATATACAAGCCAAGTTCTATAATGTAAAATTCCCACTAGTATATGAAAGTGACAACATATAGACTCTCTATATGAAAAACATGGTGCTACTTTGAAGCACAATATATGAGACTTGCTATATCATGGTGCTACTTTGAAGCACAAGTGTGGAAAAAAGATAGTAGCATTGCCCCCTTTTACTTGTTTTCTTTTTTTGGGGGCCTTCTTTTTTCTTTGGCCTTTTTTATTAGGAAAATGCTCTATTGAATGATGGTCATCACACTTCTATTTATTTACAACTCAATGATTACAACTCGATTCTAAAACAAAGTATGACTCTATATGGATGCCTCCGGCGTTGTACCGGGATATGCAACGAATCAAGAATGACAAGTATGAAGAAATTATGAACGGTGGCTTTGCCACAAATACTATGTCAACTACATGATCATGCTAAGCAATATGACAATGATGAATGTGTCATGATGAACTAGATGGTGGAAAGTTGCATGGCAATATATCTCAGAATGGCTATGGAAATGCCATAATAGGTAGGTATGGTGGCTGTTTTGAGGAAGGTATATGGTAGGTGTATGATACCGGCGAAAGGTGCGCGGTATTAGAGAGGCTAGCAAAGGTGGAAGGGTGAGAGTGCGTATAATCCATGGACTCAACATTAGTCATAAAGAACTCATATACTTATTGCAAAAATCTAGAAGTTATCAAAGCAAAGTATTACGCGCATGTCCCTAGGGGGATAGATTGGTAGGAAAAGACCATCGCTCGTCCCCGACCGCCACTCATAAGGAAGACAATCAATAAATAAATCATACTCCGACTTCATCACATAACAGTTCACCATACGTGCATGCTACGGGAATCACAAACTTTAACACAAGTATTCTTTAAATTCACAACTACTCAACTAGCACGACTTTAATATTATCACCTCCATATCTCAAAACAATTATCATGCTTCAATCTTTTCTTAGTATTCAACACACTCAAAAGAAAGTTTCACAAATCTTGAATACCAAGCATATTATTATTAAGAAAATTACCATGCTATTAAGAGACTCTCAAAATTATTTAAGTGAAGTGTAACGCCCCGAGACCGATGTGCCAGGTGTCATCCAGTTATTCGCCGTTGTTGCATTGTCGTAACTTGCGTGTCATGCATTGCATATCATGTCATCATGTGCATTTCATTTGCATACGTGTTCGCCTCATGCATCCAAGCATTTTCCCCGTTGTCCGTTTTGCATTCCGGCGCTCCGTTCTCCTCCGGTGGTCATTTCTACCTTTCTTTGATGTGTGTGGATTAAACATTTACAGATTGGACCAATACTTGTCATGCGGCCTTGGTTTACTACCAGTAGACTTCCTGTCAAGTTTCGTACCATTTGGACTTCGTTTGATGCTCCAACGGTTAACCGAGGGACCGAAAAGGCCTCGTGTGTGTTACAACCCAACACCCTTCCATTTTGGCCCAAAACCCACCTAACCCTCTCCATCATCTAGAGCGTTCGATCACGATCGCGTGGCCAAAAACCGCACCTCATTTGGACTCTCCTAGCTCCCTCTACCTATAAATAAGTGATCCCCTCCGAAATTTGCGGTCTAACCCTAGCCTTCCCCTACCTCGCGCCACCAGACAAAAATACTCGCCGCGCCGGACATGTCCGCCGCGCCGCCGCCACCTCACTCTGCCCAATAGAGTCGCGCCACATCATCTCCACCACCGCTCCAGACCAACCGGCGCCCGCCACCTGGCCTCCCCGAGCCCTCTCACCGCGCGGCCCGCGGGGCCCAAATCCGGCCCGCGCGGGCCCGGTCGCCGCCGCCGCCGCCCGCGGGTCGCTGTGCACCGCCCGCTCCACCGCGGCTCCATGCGCCGCCCGCATCCCCGCGCGGCCGAGCAACTCGCCGGACCCGGCTGCGCCGGCGTCTCCCTCGCCGATCGAGCTCCGCCGCCTAGCGCCCTCCTCGCTGCGCCCCCGCCCCATGCCGACGGCAGTCGCGCCTCATCGCGCCGCTCCTCGCCGGCGTACTTCCTCTCCGGCCACCTCAACAGCTCCGGCGAGCTGTCCCCGCACCGGATCCGGTTTCCCCCCCTCAACTCTGGCACCCCAAGCACTGTTCCGGCGAAGTCTCCGACGACCTCGGTTTCCGCGCACGATCTGGATCGAGATCCCGTTGACTTTCTTTCGAGGTCGATTTTCCCGAAGTCCCAGTAAATTTTGAGCATCTTCATCGCATTGTATCTCATCATCCGTAGCTCCGATTCATGCATATAGCATATCAAAATGTTCGTCTCGGAGAGTACATCATTTCATCTCATTGCATCATTTTCATTTGAGTTCATCTTGATGCCTGAAATGCTGTTAGAAGAGTGCTACTTGAGATAATTGTCAGATCTACTACTCCATTTAGATATTTGTCATTTTTGCCATGATTATTGTGTGCATGATATGCCCATGAGCTCTACATATGTTTTGTTAAGGAGTTTTCCATCTTTCCAGAGGTGCAACCCATGTATTTTTGTGATGTGTGTGGTGACTAGCACGAGCTTGCAAAGTGAGGCACTTGGTAATTCTGTTTTCAGGGACTTAGCATTTCCACTAAGTCCTTGACCTGTTTATCTCATGTTGCCTTATGTTCATGTTGTTTCCTAGTGATCCGTGCCTCTTTTGAGGATGATCAGTAAGGATGTTTTGCTAATCTTGTAGTGCTCTATCCATCCATATCTTTGTTTGCAATTATGGAGCACCCTAGCTTGAGTCAATCGAGCTCTACTTTTGCTACTTCGTGAATCTGGGCAGATTGTCTACTTGTTAGCGATTTTGCCAAGGATGTTGTAGTTGATCCGTGCATGCCATGTTATTGTTCTTGCCATGTCTAGCTTGTATAATGTGTATTCTTGATGGGTGTATGCTTAGATTGTCATGCCTTGCTCTGTAGTGAGTGCATCGAGCTCGTAAACATGCCTACTTGATATCTGTTTTCAGCATGCTCCAGTTTTCACCAAGTCTGTGATCTGATTATGTTTTTGCCATGTTCACATGCTTGCAATTGTATTTTATGATCCCTTTTGGCTCAAGGTCACTAAGGGACTTTTGTTAAGCTCTTTGAGTAGATCCATGCCATGTTTTACTTTACCATGTTCAGGTCCTGTAGCATGTAGTTTTGTTGCTCCAAAGAGTGCTATCTGATCTGAGATTCCAGACAAGTGTTAATTTCACCAAGTCTGAAATCTGTTTACCATATGCATTTTTGCCATGCTTGTTTGAACCTGTTAATGGATGAATAGGCCGTAGCTCAGTGCTAGACTTTTGTTAAGCATCTTGAGTGGATCCCTGCCATGTATTTTGTTGCCATGTTTGAGTGTTGTAGCATGTTCATCTTGTTGCATTTAGATGGCTACTTGCTGTAAATCGCAGACCGGTGTCATATTTGAATCACTTGCCATTTCCAAACCGTAACTCCGATTCCGGTGATCTTTATATCATTTTCAAGCGATTTCATCTCATCTTTCCAGTGGCACACTTGGTTTTCCAAGTTGAGGCCAGGTTCATGCATTCCTTGTCCAATCATGCATATGCATCGCATACTGCATCCCGCATATCATACCATGTTCATGTGTTGGTTGTTTACTATGTTGTGTGCTTCTTTCCGGTGTTTGCTTCTTCGGGTTGGTTCCGTTAACGGCGCGTTGTGAGGACCCGTTCGTCTATGTTCCGTTTGTCTTCTTCATGGACTCGTTCTTCTTCCTTGCGGGATCTCAGGCAAGATGATCATACCCTCGAAATCACTTCTATCTTTGCTTGCTAGTTGCTCGCTCTTTTGCTTTGCCTATGCTACGATACCTACCACTTGCTTATCATGCCTCCTATATTGTTGAACCAAGCCCCTAATCCACCTTGTCCTAGCAAACCGTTGATCGGCTATGTTACCGCGTTGCTCAGCCCCTCTTATAGCGTTGTTAGTTGCAGGTGAAGATTGAAGTATGTTCCTTGTTGGAACATGGAGTTGTTGTTCCTTGTTGGAACATGTTTACTTGTTGGGATATCACTATATATCTTATTTAATTAATGCATCTATATACTTGGTAAAGGGTGGAAGGCTCGGCCTTATGCCTGGTGTTTTGTTCCACTCTTGCCGCCCTAGTTTCCGTCATATCGGTGTTATGTTCCCAGATTTTGCGTTCCTTACGCGGTTGGGTAATAATGGGAACCCCTTGATAGTTCACCTTGATTAAAGCTTTTCCAGCAATGCCCAACATTGGTTTTACCATTCGCCGCCTAGCCTTTTCTTTTCCCTTGGGGGTCGCGCGCCCAAGGGTCATCATTATTTTAACCCCCCCGGGCCAGTGCTCCTCTGAGTGTTGGTCCGACCAAGTAGACTGCGAGGCCACCTTGGGGAAACTTGAGGGTTGGTTTTACTCGTAGGATGTCTCATCTGAGTGTGCCCTGAGAACGAGATATGTGCAGCTCCTATCGGGATTTGTCGGCACATTCGGGCGGTGTTGCTGGACTTGTTTTAACCTGACGAAGTGTCTTGAAGAACCGAGATACCGAGTCTGATCGGAACGTCTCGGGAGGAGGTCTATTCCTTCGTTGACCGTGAGAGCTTGTCATGGGCTAAGTTGGGACACCCCTGCAGGGATTTGAACTTTCAAAAGCCGTGCCCGCGGTTATGGGAAGATGGGAATTTGTTAATGTCCGGTTGTAGATAACTTGAACCTTAACTTAATTAAAATGAATCAATCGCGTGTGTAACCGTGATGGTCTCTTTCCGGCGGAGTCCGGGAAGTGAACACGGTGTTGGAGTTATGCTTGACGTAGGTTGTTTTAGGATCACTTCTTGATCATACTTTTATCGACCGTGCTTTGCTTTCTCTTCTCGCTCTCATTTGCGTATGTTAGCCACCATATATGCTAGTCGCTTGCTGCAGCTCCACCTCATATCTTTACCTTACCCTTAAGCTTAAATAGTCTTGATCGCGAGGGTGCGAGATTGCTGAGTCTCCGTGGCTCACAGATACTTCCAAAACCAGTTTGCAGGTGCCGATGAGTCCATGCAGATGACGCAACCCAGCTCAGGAGGAGCTCGATGAAGATCTTGTCCTTTGTGTTGCTTCGTTCTAGTTGATCAGTAGTGGGGCCTAGTTGGGGTCGATCGGGGACCTTTGTCGCATTTGGGGTTCTTCTTTATTTTGGTTCCGTAGTCGGGCCTTGATTGTATTTGGACGATGTAATGCTTTATTCATGTAATTGCGTGAAGTGGCGAGTGTAAGCCAACTATGTATCTTTTCCCCTATTGTATTACATGGGTTGTTTGCGAAGATTACCTCACTTGCGACATTGCTTTCAATGCGGTTATGCCTCTAAGCCATGCTTTGAGATATAGCCGCATCGAGGGCGTTACAAGTTGGTAATCAGAGCCTTCCCCGACCTTAGGAGCCCCATTGCTTGATCATTTTTAGCAGTCGAGTTGTGTCTAGAAAAAATGTTTTGAGTCATTTAGGAATTATATATCGGCGAGTTTAGGAATTCTTTTACTTCCCAGTCTCCTCATCGCTCTGGTAAGGCATCCTGACGTAGAGTTTTGACTCTTCTCTTCTCAAATTTCACTAAAATTTTTAGGATCACGCGGGTATCTTGGAATCGTTCTGATGGTTTTATGATGAGAACATTGTCTTGGTGCCTCCTGTCAGGGGTTTTGTGGAAGTGTCCCGGGGAGTTGAGCTCTGAGGTGTTGTCGTCATAATTTTATCGTTGCAGTTCTGGAATACCTGAGTTTAGTTCGCCGACATCAAAATCTCTTTTATGCAGTTCGTTGGTGAGATAACCTCGACGCCACCCAGTACTGGGGCGGGAGTTCGGGAGTATCGCCATAACTTGTATAACGGATGCTTTTCGAAGGTTGAGGTAGATGATTTCCGAAGGTTTCTTGGTTATGTGTTGAAGGATGGATACAGCTGGATGTAGGATTTGCTAGTTTGGGTGAGATATTATGCTTCCCCTGTATCCCCAACACCTGATTGCATAACCGGAAAATTTCGGGAGTTTCATAGGTGGGAATTCAAGTAGCTCTTAGGATATCTTTCCGACAGATGTATGATATGAAATTGGGGTTCAACGTCTAGTGGTCCGCCTATCCATGGTTGATTTTACAGTGGTCTCGTTGTGTCTTAAAGAGTCCTTGGCTATGCCGACTCGGGGACCTTTCGTATGTCATGTGCACTTCCTTGTACATGATGGTGCTGTACGATCGAGCCCGTGTAGGCCCCACCACGAAAACTTCGGACGAAATCTCTATCATATGTTTGTTCCGGCTTATTACGCAAGCCAATCCTTTTTTTTGCTTTTGAGTTGTGGTATTCGGGTTGCTTCCATGTCAAATGTTGATTCCATACCTTTCCTAAGTGGTGTTCTCATATTCCTATGCGAATACTAATCCTTCTTGATAATCGAGATTGTTTTGTCAATCCTTTTCACCGGCGTGTTTTCTCTTCAAGTGGATCTGATCATTTCAACATCAACAAGGTCAATTATCATTTCTTCTCAACGGTGTTTGTTTCATCCGTCTCCAAGTTGCCTTTGTTTTTCCCGCCCATCCACCCTTTGTTTGTTCAAGGACTCAGATTTCATAATCAAGTATCCATCTTATTGATGTGAAGTCTCTTCTTTCTTTTCATTCAATATTCTTATCCGGTGATTATCAAGAAGATTCTAACGGAGCTTCAAGTTCGTCACTTTTCACTCGTTTTCTTCTCCGGTGGATTCAAATTAAGATTTGGTGTTGATCATATCCCTTTCCTTGTTTCAATGCTTTCTCATGCCGGTGCAATTCTTAATCATTTCACCACTCGCTATTCTTTTGTTCCAGAGTGCTGAAGATATCTCCAAGATTCGTGTTTCCACTCTACATTCGTTCAAGCTCTTTCGAGGTTGTTATCTCGTTCTAGCCATTTAATTCAACCGGTGCAATTTCAGTTTCTAGCAATAGTTCTATGGTGTATCTTTTGAGTGGGCCCTAACCCATAGGTCTTTTTCCAGGATCTTACCTGACTCTTCTAATTTTTCCGGAGCTTCTCAAATTCTTTTCTAAAGTTTGACGTAAGAATGATTTATCATCAGTCAAATGTTTTCTCCAAGATCTGTCAAATTCTTTTCATCGTTGGCTCAACCTTTCCATTCTTCATTCCGGAGTGTCTAAATAATTCTTGGTGGTGTTTCTCGTCGTAATTCTCAGATTTTGATGACCGAAGAAGAGTTTTTCCTCCCTATCTTATCCGCTCTCTCAGAGATTCATGGTTCTAGTTCGAGGCCATCCTCTCATAATTGTTTTGATCGTGAGAATTCTTTTATCCATCTGGTGCAAATTCAGGAGTCTTTTCAGTTTGATTCTCCGAAGGCCATTATTTCGGGATTATTCATTCTCATCTTTTAGTTATCATTCTCCAATTTTACCGGTGCATCAAGTGATCTCTAATTAGCTCGTGATCTCTTCGCTCTCATGTATCTAAATTCTCTCAAGCGTCTTCGTTCATTTGCTTAATTCTTCCCGGTGTTCCTTTATCTTCTCTTCATTCATTCTCAATTCTTACGGAGGTTCATCAAGATTCTTGATCTAAATTGTTCATCTTATCTTTTCTTCCCCGGAGTTCCAAGCTCTCGCAATTATGTAATCACGGAGATTCATCTAAATCTTTACAAGGATTCACCTTGTGTTTTCAACTTCTTTTTCCTTCCGTTTGATCATCCTTTTGTTACCGGAGTTCTTCAGGGAGGCTCTACATGGTGGGTCATCAAGGATTTATATTCCTTCTCGAAAGGTTCATCAACTTTCTTTTCAGAGGAGCTCAAGTTTTCTTCATCTTGCAATCCGGAGTTCAATCTTTCTTCCGTATCATTGGAGATGGTATTAGGTCATTCTTAATAATTTGAGTTCATGTTTAATAACTCACATGTTGTTATGAATGAGGTATTTTAAATCCATCAACCTATTCGTTGGAATTATCTTGGGTTATATTCCACCTAAAGCTTTCCCTAAGGATTGTTGCTATCTATGGTGCTTATAAATGATCCAATGTCTTCTTTTATCCTTCCGGTGAAATAAGTTTCTCGTCTCCTTGTTTATTCCAATCTAATTCTTTCCCGTGAGTGGCGGGTTGTCACCTCATAATTTGAGTTGTATTCCATAAGACCATATCAAGCTTATTATTTTCGTTGTTGGTTTTCCAACAACTCCGTTCAACCCTTCTACTAAAGATGCCTTTTCAGGCTCTTTTGTAGCAGAAGTTGGCATTGTCTTGTACATTCGTTTGTCTCAATTATCTTTACTCTACTCTTTTGTTCCGGAGGCATTGTGATGTTGCTCTCTGCAACCCATCATCTTGTTTGTCAAGATCATGTTCTATTCCTTCCATTTACAGTCGGAGTGTTGTCGTAATTGATCTTTATCGTTCCTTCTACATCTCATTTTATCCAGAGTGCTTGCATGTACTTCTTGTCCTTGGTGACACTTTTCTTATGTCTTCAACCTACAAGGTTCTAGTATTGTTCTTTGTCCCTCTTTTCGAACGGAGTGTTTTCAACTTTGTTCATCTCCGTTGTATTCTTTTCTCGATATGGATTAACCTCTTCATGGTTCCTTGGTTTCACTCGTTCGTCAAAGAAGCAACTTAGTTTTACCTCTTCTCTTTCTCTTCCTTTTTCCCTCCGGTGCCATTCTAGATCTTGGGACGAGATCCTCTCGTAGTGGTGGAGTGTTGTAACGCCCCGAGACCGATGTGCCAGGTGTCATCTAGTTATTCGCTGTTGTTGCGTTGTCGTTGCTTGCGTGTCATGCATTGCATATCATGTCATCATGTGCATTTCATTTGCATACGTGTTTGTCTCATGCATCCAAGCATTTTCCCCGTTGTCCGTTTTGCATTCCGGCGCTCCGTTCTCCTCTGGTGGTCATTTCTACCTTTCTTTGATGTGTGTGGATTAAACATTTCCGGATTGGACCGAGACTTGTCATGTGGCCTTGGTTTACTACCGGTACACCGCCTGTCAAGTTTCGTACCATTTGGACTTCGTTTGATGCTCCAACGGTTAACCGAGGGACCGAAAAGGCCTCGTGTGTGTTGCAACCCAACACCCTTCCATTTTGGCCCAAAACCCACCTAAACCCTCTCCATCATCTAGAGCGTTCGATCACGATCGTGTGGCCAAAAACCGCACCTCATTTGGACTCTCCTAGCTCCCTCTACCTATAAATAAGTGATCCCCTCCGAAATTTGCAGTCTAACCCTAGCCTTCCCCTACCTCGCGCCACCGGACAAAAATCCTCGCCGCGCCGGACATGTCCGCCGCGCCGCCGCCACCTTACTCTGCCCAATAGCGTCGCGCCACATCATCTCCGCCGCCGCTCCAGACCAACCGGCGCCCGCCACCTGGCCTCCCGGCGCCCTCTCACCGCGCGGCCCGCGGGGCCCAGATCCGGCCCGCGCGGGCCTGGTCACCGCCGCCGCCGCCCGCAGGTCGCTGTGCACCGCCCGCTCCACCGCGGCTCCACGCGCCGCCCGCATCCCCGCGCGGCCGAGCAAACTCGCCGGACCCGGCCGCGCCGGCGTCTCCCTCGCCGACCGAGCTCCGCCGCCTAGCGCCCTCCTCGCTGCGCCGCTGCCCCATGCCACCGGCAGTCGCACCTCATCGCGCCGCTCCTCACCGGCGTACTTCCTCTCCGGCCACCTCAACAGCTCCGGCGAGCTGTCCCCGCACCGGATCCGGTTTCCCCCCTCAACTCCGGCGCCCCAAGCACTGTTCCGGCGAAGTCTCCGACGACCTCGGTTTCCGCGCACGATCTGGATCGAGATCCCGTTGACTTTCTTTCGAGGTTGATTTTCCCTAAGTCCCACTAAATTTTGAGCATCTTCATCGCATTGTATCTCATCATCCGTAGCTCCGATTCATGCATATAGCATATCAAAATGTTCGTCTCAGAGAGTACATCATTTCATCTCATTGCATCATTTTCATTTGAGTTCATCTTGATGCCCGAAATGCTGTTAGAAGAGTGCTACTTGAGATAATTGTCAGATCTGCTACTCCATTTAGATATTTGTCATTTTTGCCATGATTATTGTGTGCATGATATGCCCATGAGCTCTACATATGTTTTGTTAAGGAGTTTGCCATCTTTCCAGAGGTGCAACCCATGTATTTTTGTGATGTGTGTGGTGACTAGCACGAGCTTGCAAAGTGAGGCACTTGGTAATTCTGTTTTCAGGGACTTAGCATTTCCACTAAGTCCTTGACCTGTTTATCTCATGTTGCCATATGTTCATGTTGTTTCCTAGTGATCCGTGCCTCTTTTGAGGATGATCAGTAAGGATGTTTTGCTAATCTTGTAGTGCTCTATCCATCCGTGTCTTTGTTTGCAATTATGGAGCACCCTAGCTTGAGTCAATCGAGCTCTACTTTTGCTACTTCGTGAATCTGGGTAGATTGTCTACTTGTTAGCGATTTTGCCAAGGATGTTGTAGTTGATCCGTGCATGCCATGTTATTGTTCTTGCCATGTCTAGCTTGTATAATGTGTATTCTTGATGGGTGTATGCTTAGATTGTCATGCCTTGCTCTGTAGTGAGTGCATCGAGCTCGTAAACATGCCTACTTGATATCTGTTTTCAGCATGCTCCAGTTTTCACTAAGTCTGTGATCTGATTATGTTTTTGCCATGTTCACATGCTTGCAACTGTATTTTATGATCCCTTTTGGCTCAAGGTCACTAAGGGACTTTTGTTAAGCTCTTTGAGTAGATCCGTGCCATGTTTTACTTTGCCATGTTCAGGTCCTGTAGCATGTAGTTTTGTTGCTCCAAAGAGTGCTATCTGATATGAGATTCCAGACAAGTGTTAATTTCACCAAGTCTGAAATCTGTTTACCATATGCATTTTTGCCATGCTTGTTTGAACCTGTTAATGGATGATTAGGCCGTAGCTCAGTGCTAGACTTTTGTTAAGCATCTTGAGTGGATCCCTGCCATGTACTTTGTTGCCATGTTTGAGTGATGTAGCATGTTCATCTTGTTGCATTTAGATGGATACTTGCTGTAAATCGCAGACCGGTGTCATATTTGAATCGCTTGCCATTTCCAAACCGTAACTCCGACTCCGGTGATCTTTATATCGTTTTCAAGCGATTTCATCTCATCTTTCTAGTGGCACACTTGGTTTTCCAAGTCGAGGATAGGTTCATGCATTCCTTGTACAATCATGCATATGCATCGCATACTGCATCCCGCATATCATACCATGTTCATGTGTTGGTTGTTTACTATGTTGTGTTCTTCTTTCCGGTGTTTGCTTCTTCGGGTTGGTTCCGTTAACGACGCGTTGTGAGGACCCGTTAGTCTATGTTCTGTTTGTCTTCTTCATGGACTCGTTCTTCTTCCTTGCGTGATTTCATGGCAAGATGATCATACCCTCGAAATCACTACTATCTTTGCTTTGCTAGATGTTCGCACTTTTGCTATGCCAATGCTACGATGCCTACCACTTGCTTTCAAGCCTCCCAAATTGCCATGCTAAACCTCTAACCCACCATGTCCTAGCAAATCGTTGATTGTCTATGTTACCGCTTTGCTCAGCCCCTCTTATAGCGTTGCTAGTTGCAGGTGAATATTGGAGACCGTTCCTTGTTGGAACATTATTTACTTGTTGGGATATCATTATATTGCCATGTTATCTTAATGCATCTATATACTTGGTAAAGGGTGGAAGGCTCGGCCTTATGCCTGGTGTTTTGTTCCACTCTTGCCGCCCTAGTTTCCGTCATATCGGTGTTATGTTCCCGGATTTTGCGTTCCTTACGCGGTTGGGTAATAATGGGAACCCCTTGATAGTTTGCCTTGATTAAAGCTTTTCCAGCAATGCCCAACATTGGTTTTACCATTCGCCGCCTAGCCTTTTCTTTTCCCTTGGGGGTCGCGCGCCCAAGGGTCATCATTATTTTAACCCCCCCGGGCCAGTGCTCCTCTGAGTGTTGGTCCGACCGAGTAGACTGTGGGGCCACCTCGGGGCAACTTGAGGGTTGGTTTTACTCGTAGGATGTCTCATCTGAGTGTGCCCTGAGAACGAGATATGTGCAGCTCCTATCGGGATTTGTCGGCACATTCGGGCGGTGTTGCTGGACTTGTTTTAACCTGACGAAGTGTCTTGAAGAACCGAGATACCGAGTCTGATCGGAACGTCTCGGGAGGAGGTCTATTCCTTCATTGACCATGAGAGCTTGTCATGGGCTAAGTTGGGACACCCCTGCAGGGATTTGAACTTTCGAAAGCCGTGCCCGCGGTTATGGGCAGATGGGAATTTGTTAATGTCCGATTGTAGATAACTTGAAACTTAACTTAATTAAAATGAATTAATCGTGTGTGTAACCGTGATGGTCTCTTTCCGGCGGAGTCCGGGAAGTGAACACGGTGTTGGAGTTATGCTTGACGTAGGTTGTTTTAGGATCACTTCTTGATCATACTTTTATCGACCGTGCTTTGCTTTCTCTTCTCGCTCTCATTTGCGTATGTTAGCCACCATATATGCTAGTCGCTTGCTGCAGCTCCACCTCATACCTTTACCTTAACCTTAAGCTTAAATAGTCTTGATCGCGAGGGTGCGTGATTGCTGAGTCTTCGTGGCTCACAGATACTTCCAAAACCAGTTTGCAGGTGTCGATGAGTCCGTGCAGATGACGCAACCCAGCTCAGGAGGAGCTCGATGAAGATCTTGTCCTTTGCGTTGCTTCGTTCTAGTTGATCAGTAGTGGAGCCCAGTTGGGGTCGATCGGGGACCTTTGTCGCATTTGGGGTTCTTCTTTATTTTGGTTCCGTAGTCGGGCCTTGATTGTATTTGGACGATGTAATGCTTTATTCATGTAATTGCGTGAAGTGGCGAGTGTAAGCCAACTATGTATCTTTTCCCCTATTGTATTACATGGGTTATTTGCGAAGATTACCTCACTTGCGACATTGCTTTCAATGCGGTTATGCCTCTAAGTCATGCTTCGACACGTGGGAGATTTAGCCACATCGAGGGCGTTACAAGAAGCATGAGAGATCAATAGTTTCTTTAAAACAAATCCACCACCGTGCTCTAAAAGATCTAACTGAAGCACATAGAGCAAAATTACATAGCTCAAAAGATATAAGTGAAGCACATAGAGCAAAACTACTTAGCTCAAAAGATATAAGTGAAGCACACAGAGCAAAACTACATAGCTCAAAAGATATAAGTGAAGCACACAGAGCAAAACTACTTAGCTCAAAAGATATAAGTGAAGCACATAGAGTATTCTATCAAATTTAAATTCATGTATGGCTCTCTCAAAAGGTGTGTACATCAAGGATGATTGTGGAATACTAAGACACAAAGACACAAATAATACAAGACGCTCCAAGCAAAACACATATCATGTTGGTGAATAAAAATATAGCTCCAAGTAAATTACCGATGGAAGTGGACGAAAGAGGGGATGCCTTCCGGGGCATCCCCAAGCTTTGACTTTTTGGTGTACTTGTATTATCTTGGGGGTGCCATGGGAATCCCCAAGCTTAGGCTCTTGACACTCCTTGTTCCATGATCCATCAAAAGAATTCACCCAAAACTTGAAAACTTCACAACACAAAACTCAAAATAGAAAAACTCATGAGCTCCGTTAGCGAAATAAAACAAAAGACCACTTCAAGGTACTGTAATAAACTCATTATTTATTTATATTTGTGTTAAACCTACTGTATTAAAACTTCTCTATGGATTATAAACTATTTTACTAGCCATAGATTCATCAAAATAAGCAAACAACACACGAAAAAAGAATCTGCCAAAAACAGAACAGTCTGTAGTAATCAGTAGCTAGCGCAAGATCTGGAACCCCAAAAATTCTAAAATAAATTTCTGGACGTAAGGAATTTATCTGTTAATCATATTCAAAAAGAATTAACTAAATATCACTGTTCAAATAAAAATGAAAACAGTTCTCGTGAGCGCTAAAGTTTCTGTTTTTTTACAGCAAGTTCAACAAGACTTTCCCCCAGTCTTCCCAACGGTTCTACTTGGCACAAACACTAATTAAACACAAAAAACACAGCCAAAACAGAGGCTAAATAATTTATTTATTACTATGCAGGAGCAAAAAGCAAGGAATAAAAATAAAATTTGGTTGCCTCCCAACAAGCGCTATCGTTTAACGCCCCTAGCTAGGCATAAAAGTGAGGATAGATCTAGGTATTGCCATCTTTGGTAGGCAATCCATAAGTGGCTCTCATGATAGTTTCATATGGAAATTTTATTTTATTTCTTGGAAAGTGTTTCATGCCCTTTTTTAATGGAAATTGAAATCTAATATTCCCTTCCTTCATATCAATAATCGCACCAACCGTTCTAAGGAAAGGTCTACCAAGAATAATAGGGCAAGAAGGATTGCAATCTATATCAAGAACAATGAAATCTACGGGCACATAATTCCTATTTGCAACAATAAGAACATCATTAATCCTTCCCATAGGTTTCTTAATAGTGGAATCCGCAAAATGCAAGTTTAGAGAACAATCATCAAAATTATGGAAATCTAGTAAATCACACAAAGTCTTGGGAATAGTAGAGAAACTAGCACCCAAATCACACAAAGCATAAAACTCATGATCTTTAATTTTAATTTTAATAGTTGGTTCCCACTCATCATAGAGTTTTCTAGGGATAGAAACTTTCAACTCAAGTTTTTCTTCATAAGATTGCATCAAGGCATCAACAATATGTTCGGTAAAGGATTTATTTTGACTATAAGCATGTGGAGAATTTAGCACGGATTGCAACAAGGAAATACAATCAATTAAAGAGCAATTTTCATAATTAAATTCCTTGAAATCCAATATAGTGGGTTTAGCAACATCTAGATTTTTATTTCTTTCAATCCCACTTTCATCAATTTCATCATTAAGATCCAAATACTCTAAATTTTTAGAACGCCTTTGTCACATCCCTAGCTGCTAGTAGTGCTCTAGGCTAGATCATGTGTGCATCATGTCTATACTTTCGAAACTTGAACTGAGGAATTTTGGAAGCCTAAAAAACTTAAATAAAAGAGGGGCAAAAACCCTAGAAATCTCATTCATTGCTCCAAAATGCTCTTCTTAAATGTTTGATAATTTTTGGTAAGGGTTCTGGTCCCAACCAAAATATTGAACATTTTTAAGGAATTATTTTTGGGACTTTGGATTTAATTCATTAGCTATTTGAATTTGAGTTATATTCATATAATTAGAATATAATTTCAAATACCCCTGATATATTTTATAAGCTTTTGGAAAAGTCCATCTAGCAGTATAAAATATTCAGAGGAGTTTTGGCATTGTTTGAATTATTTTTAAATTCAAAACAGTGGCAAAACAGATTAAATAAAAGAAAACAGAACAAAAATAGAAAACAGTAAATAAAAAAAGAGAGAAGGAACTACCTGGCGCTTACCTGTCCAGCCCAGCCGGCCCAGCTCCCCCAGTGGCCCAGCCCACCGTCGCCTCCCTCCCCTGTCGCCTTCCTCCTCTGCCAGGAGGACGGGCACGCGCCCGGCGCGCGCGGCCACGCGCCCCGGCCACCTCCTCCCTGCTTCGGCCACCTCCTGCCTCCCTGCTTGCCTCCACTACTCCCTGGAGACGCCACGCGGCCCCCATGAACTCTCTCACTCTCCCGTATCTCTCCCTCCGTCCCTATCCCCCTCTGCTCTCTCTCTCTCACGATCGACCACGAGCACCCGAGAGCACCGACGAGCTCCACCGCGGCCAGTGTCCACCCCTCGCCTCAGCGATGCTTCCAGAGGAACCGCCGCGCCTTCCTCTTCGTCTCCACCAACTCACGTGACGCCGGGAGCCCTGCATCGCCGCCCACGTCGCCGTTCCCCTCCTCGGCCACCGGAAATCGCCGCCGTTCGATTCGCCGCCGACAGGACATCCCCGAGCCCACTTAGCGTCTCGTCCGACTCCCCGTGAGCTCCTCTTCTCTTCCCCTCACTCCCCGCACCTGATTTCGTCCCCTAGCTCCTTCTTCCACCACGGCCGAAGCTCGCCGCCGCCGTGCCTCGTCGCCGTCGTGGCCAGAGCCATTGGAGCTTCCACCTGAGTGCACCATCGTGCTCAGACCGTCTCCACAAGCCCGTAGCACGCCCCAGCTCGCCTTCCTGTGCCCCCTAGCTCTCGCTCGCGTCTCGCCCGAACTCCGGCCGCCGCCGCGAGCTCGACTCTGGCGAGCCCGCTCCACCCCAGCTCCTCCCACTTGCACTACCAGACGCGCGCGACCCCCAGCTACGCGTAGGACCAATCCGCCGTCCAAATGGTCGCCTGTGGGCGAAACCCGACGCGCTCCGCCGCCACTGACCTCGCTGGCGACGAGCCGTCGGCCTAACCCCGGTCTAGTTAACCACTAATGACCCAGCTAAACCACCCCTAGTGCCACTGCCATGTGGGCCCTGTACCTGTTTAGTTAATTTATTTTTCTATTTAGATTAGTTAATAATCCACTGGGGCCCACACGTCAGCATTGACTTTGCTGACGCGGCCGTTGACTGGTCCCACATGTCATCCACCCAAACCAGCCCTGTTACACTGACCCGTGGACCCCAGCGTCAGGTTTGACCTGGGCTGGCGCCCAGTTGACCCTGCTGACGTCATTGTGACGTGGGGCTGACGCAATAAGTATTTTCTGGATTTAAAAATAATCAGGAAATTCCAGAAAATGCCTAAAACTTCTAAAATTCATAGAAATTCAACTGTAACTCCAAATTAAATAATTTATATATGAAAAATTATCAGAAAAATTCAAGGAATCCATCTGTACCATTTTCATGCATTTTAGAACAACTTATCACTACTGTTTAGGACAAATGAAGTGAATGGCATTTGAATAATCACATATGGAGTTTGAATTTGAATCTTGTATTCAAACCAACTTCATTTAATCTGTTGCTAGTTGCATTAGCTCAAAACACATTCATTTTGCCATGTCATGATCATGCATCATATTGTGCATTGCATTGATTGTGTTCCTTTCTGTGTTGCCGGTATTTGTCCCCTCTCGATAGACGCGATACCGATGATGTGATCGTTGACACTGATGAAGACTCAATGTTATCTTCAGAAGTGCCAGGCAAGCAAAACCCCCTTGTTCATTCCGATACAATCCTACTCTCTCGCTCCTGCTCTCTTTTAATGCATTAGGACAACACCGATCTATCTGTTACTTGCTGCGGTAGCTGAACCCCTTTATCCTTTGCATGACCTGTCATTGCCACAGTAAATAGATGAAACCCACTAGCATGAGTAGGAGTTGTTTGAGCCCTGTTGTGCCTACTCATTCATGCTTGTTTGTCATGCCTGCTACTGCTTAGAGTTGAGTCAGGACTGATTCATCGGGGATGAATCAGAGGTGTGTGAACATGTCCTACTGTGTGTGAGCTAAGTGTGTGAACACGATTTGGTAAAGGTAGCGGTGAGAGGCCATGTAGGAGTACATGGTGGGTTGTCTCATTGAAGCCGTCCTTAGGAACTGAGTTCTGTGTTTGTGATCCATGACTCAGCTACTACCATACATTGGGCCCTGAAATATGACCCCGCTCGACTTCTTAATCACCCTTGTCCTCTGTCCAGGAGTTGCAAGTAGTTTCTGGTGTTTGTAGTATGCTAGAGGCCGTGGACAGCGCTGACCGTAGGGGTGGGCTGTGATGCGGTAGGCACGTGGCCGGGTAAACCGGGCACCCGTTTGGTGTCACGGAACCCTGTTCACATCGTTTGGGGCTGTGAGCGAAACTCCGGCTGGATCTCCTCATGGATGGAACCCGAATAGGCGATAAACCTGGACTAGAGACTTAGGTGTTTAGGTAGGTCGTGGTCTACACCCACGTCGGCTTTCGCTTGAAGTCTGCCGAGCACATGTCGTGTGCAGACGCTAAGTGGTGGAAACATGTATGAAGAAGTACACCCCTGCAGGGTTAACATCATCTATTCGAATAGCCGTGTCCGCGGTAAAGGACTTCTGGGTTGCTTATATCAGTTCGTAGACAAGTGAAAGTGGATACTCTAAAATACGCAAGATAAGCGTGAGTGCTATGGATGGCGTTCTCGTAGGGAGACGGGAGCGGATCCATAGTGGTGTATTGATATGGTGAATATGTGGACTTGTGTGCGCCACCTCAAAAGAGTTACTCGCAGTCGTAGTTTAGGATAGCCACCGAGTCAAAGCTGGCTTGCTGCAGTTAAACCCCACCACCCCGTTGTTGATAATGATGCATATGTAGTTAGTTCTGATGTAAGTCTTGCTGGGTACATTTGTACTCACGTTTGCCTATTTTATGTTTTTGCAGAGAGACTTCGGTCTCGCTAGTAGTTCCGCGTGGACTTCGACGTTTAGCTTGTTACCTCAGCTACGATCTTGTGCCCTCGGCAGGATCTGATAGATAGTCAGGCTTCTCAGCCTTTTTCATTTATAGATGTCTGTACTCAGACATGATAGCTTCCGCTTGTGCTTTGACTTGTATGCTCTGAATGTTGGGTCGTGAGACCCCTGTTTGTAATATCTCGCTCCTCGGAGCCTATTGAATAAATTACTTGAGTCGTAGAGTCATGTTGTGATGCCATGTTGTAGTTGCACATATCGAGCATATTGTGTGTATGTTATTGAAATGCTTGGTATGTGTGGGATCTGACCATCTAGTTGTTTATCTTTAGTAGCCTCTCTTACGGGGAAATGTCTCCTAGTGTTTCCACCGAGCCATGGTAGCTTGCTACTGCTCCGGAACACTTAGGCTGGCCGGCATGTGTCCTTCTTCGTTCCTGTGTCTGTCCCTTCGGGGAAATGTCACGCGATGAATACCGGAGTCCTGTTAGCCCGCTACAGCCCGGTTCACCGGAGTCCTGCTAGCCCAGTGCTACAGCCTGGTTCACTCGCTGATGACCGACACGTTCGATGCTGGGTCATGGATGCCTGTCCCTGTAAGTCTGTGCCACTTTGGGTTTACGACTAGCCATGCCAGCCCGGACTCCTTATCATATGGATGCTAGCGACACTGTCATATACGTGTGCCAAAAGGCGCAAACGGTCCCGGGCTAAGGTAAGGCGACACCCGTGGGAATACCGTGCGTGAGGCCGCAAAGTGATATGAGGTGTTACATGCTAGATCGATGTGGCATTGAGTCGGGGTCCTGACAGCGTTGGTCTCAGAGCTTGACTGCCTGTAGGATTACCAAGCCAAACTGGTCGAAGTTGAGTCTAGAAATTCTTTAGTTATATAAGGGAATTGATTGTGGGATGGAACATAAGGCTCTTTTTACTCCTTATACCTCATGGCCTTCTGATCTGAGTCATCATCTTCTCTTCTACGGGGATTAAGAACTAGGCTATCTCTTCTTTCCATCAGGATCACGTGTTACTAATCCGTAGACTTATAGATTGTTGGACTTAAGCCTCGTTTCAGTTCCTACTACTTTTGTATGATTATTGTTGATCTCGAGACCTTGATATTGTGCCTTTGAGTGGTTATGCCACCATTTTTGTGAATGTCTCAAATCTTTTCTGAGCATTTACAGCCGTTATGCTGTCCGAGTCATCCCAGGTTTCTAAGTAGTCTGATGCATTTGCAAATTCCTTCCTCCCGTTCCGATGTTCCTTTGGGCCAGATTAACCACACTAATCGGTGAGTTGAGGTACTTTGTTACCTCGGCGTATATGTTGGAGATATTATTATGACCCTAGGTGTCTTAGGGGATCATCTAGTAATTTAGCTATGATTTGTGTTCCCAGTGTGATGATTCTGGCCATCATTCTCGAAAGCATCCCGTGATGCTACTTAGTAGTAGGTATTCTACTCCTTGGGTTTTGAACCCGAGATTCACTCTACTTCATGTTGATAGTAATTGCTAGCTCCCTTAGGATATTAGTAACCTTTGCGATAGTCCTTGAAGTCCGTGGTATCTTCTTCTTCCAAATACCATGAACTATTTATGGCAAAAGTTCCTCGTTGAACTGAAATATCACAACAGGATTATTCTTGATGAGTTCTCCATGCTATATTGTGACTCTGCCAGCTCAACCTTTCTGCATGGGCTATCCGAAAGAATTATGTTGAACTATGTTCGGCATACCAACCCATGTATCCACAACTCAGAAAGTTATATGTTCCTTTGAGTTGTCCCTTTTTAGTTGTCTACTGACCTTCGTCTATCAATTGATAGTCAAGAGTATGCGTGCGTTCGTTTATCGATGCCTATTACCCTTGTGGTCCGTCAAGCCATTCTGTCCTGAATGACTTGGAGAAACAAACTCCAGTACCTCTTCCATATCTAGGATTGGGTCAAAGCAATTGTGCTCCGCAGATCAAAATGCCGGCCCAGCTTTTGGTTCTGTTCTACCTTGGAGTGTTACCCCCTTTATGTCAGAATTGTCATGAGAACTGCACCAACTCTCATGAATTTTGACGTAGTGATACTTCTCACCATCATTACTCATTCCTCGGTTCCGCGTGGTTATAACCGGAATGTCGACAAGTGAATCGTGATGTGTGAAATCAATACGCCTAGCAACCTCGTTGCTGGGTAGTTAAAGGACAATAATTTCATTCTTAGCGTGCTGGTTTTGAATCATCATTCTAAGGTTGATCATGCTACCTAGTCCTTGTTCTCGGTGCACTCCTCGATCGATGAGTTAGGATTATTTCAAATCCTTGCTCTATTGATCATATCGTCTTGCCCTGAAAAGCAAGATTGTTCTCGAGCTTAGTAACATACCGGTGGTTCGTGATTTTCTGAATATCTTCTCAGAAGTATTGCCAGGTTGTCACCTGACCGCTATGTTGAGTTCGTGATCAAGTTGGTTTATTCCTGTAAACCACCCCTTCTCCAAGAATCCGTGTTGGATACCCTGACCTAGTTGGATAAGCTAAACAACAACTTGGAGAGTTGGAAGATAAAAGCTTGTCCGACTTAGTTCATGTTAAGGGATATCTTTTTGTGTGTGTGTGTGTGTGTTGAAGAAAGATGATATCTTCATCGATTGGTCCTTGTGATCAGTTGCTGGACCTATTGTCTTATCAATCCTTTGATTTGAGTGTGGGCTATCGTCAAATCAAATCAGTACCAACGATGCTCGTAATGTTGTCTTATTCGTGGTTGATCCCTCGAGCATACACCATTATATCTCTGGTCTGACCAATGCTATCACCGTGTTCACTTAACTATGGAATTCCTTTTAAAAGGAAACCTAGATGAATTGTTGTTGAGCCCATTGACAACATCCTTATCTCCTTCATGATTTTGTTGAACATTAAGCTAGTGTTGGAAACTTTTGAAAGCATTTGTTCATGCTAGCTCATGAAGCATATGTTTGGATGAAGGTAGTGACTTCCTTTAATTCATGTGCATCTGATGCAAGTTGCCGCCGTGGATTCGAGAAAGTCAATGTTACTTTCTTTGGAATCATTCCAAATCAGTCATGCACACGTGCGAAGAATGCTGTGGTTTGAAGACTTGCAACCTTCAATCTATATGTATCCCTAGCACACCAAGCCACTGATTGATTTGTTCAGGGAGAAGGAGTTTCTTCATAAGAGCTAATCCGGACTTATGAAAGAACTTCGATATCCTCGCTGATGGTTCCCAACCAGAACTCGGTAGTGTTTTATTGTAAGACTACCATGTGGGCATGCTTGTCTGGGACAACGTGTTCACATGTTTGTAGCAGAACCAGCTCATGTTTTGGAGCTTGCTATCGTAGTTCATCTTCCGAGAATCCCGCAACATCATCTCGTCGATTTGTGTTGCAAACTTTCATTTTTCTTCCTAGACTCGATGGGTCTGGAATATTCTGACACCAACCAGATCTGAATCTCAGGCAGATATGATGGTTGGAACATTTCCCCAAGAACTATAATATTGGTTCCTCGATAACTGGTAAAGTGGATGTCGTGGCCAGCACCACCCAGTCAAAAGACCTATTATTGTAGTATCTTGATTGAAGAAGTTGGCCACCTCCCCATAGGGATTTCGTAGGATTACTCCTTAGTTTCCCTATGGATTTTTGAGATCCCGAAGTCCGACCTTTTACTTGATGTTCTAGATATCAAACCATAATTATCTATGGATTACGCTAGCACATCAAGGAGAACATTAGAAGCGGAGTGCTAAATGTCTCTCGGTCGATCGCCCAGATTTTGTCTCCTTGGCCTCGCTAGGGTGAAATCTGAGATGATGTTATCTTCTTATGCATCTGCATCGTCCATCGTTGTTCATCATGGTGGTATGTTGTGTGGCCAGGATCCTTGACACGGATGTTGGTAAAACCTTGATGAATATGGAAATGCTCAAGTTCTTGAGAGCACGCACAAGCGCTAGGTGTTATCATCGGCACTAACTGGGTTTGCTCTCAGTTTCCTCGGCAATGCTATGACCTTTTCAAACAGTGAATTCACTCCCTATTGTTGGGTTCTTCCCCAGTTACAAGAATCATTCTCAGCATTTGCATTTTGTTCCCAGCTTGCACCGCCAATGTGTCATTCTACCATGGGTCTCCTTCATTTCCGGTGATAAGCAAATTCATCCATTGCGTTGTTTTCAACAAGGTAATCCACATCATCCAAGTTTGAGTATGCCATTCTACCGACCCCCTCCAAACGATCGCTCGAGAATTGTCTTAGGTTGGTTTAAAGAGTCTCAATGATCTCTGAATCAAAGGTAATTCTTTTTGCCACTTAAGGGGATATTTCTATGAGTCACCTTCCCTAAGGTGTATCGTTATGGTATCATGGCAATTCAACTCCTCGCTATGTTGACAACCGATTACCACCTTAAGCGTGAAGTTGTTGTCTACCTAGTGAACCCTCGTCATCTGTCTCACTCCATTTCTTCAGATCTGTGCTTCGTCTCCCAGCTCAAGAGATGTTGCTATGTCTCATTCCGTGAGTTGTTCGATCTTCGAGAAGATCGACCCTTCTAGAGTCTCCTTCTTCCCTCCATGTCATGTGACAGGATTTCTCAGAGCAAGACTTCGAGACAATGATGGTGGACGAATCAACGTCCATTTGAAGTGCAACTGGATCGTGAAGATTATACTAGTCTGCGTTACCCCTTCACCTTACCCTACGCTTGAATCTCGAGACGAGATTCTTGCTTAGTGGGGGTGAGTTGTCACATCCCTAGCTGCTGGTAGTGCTCTAGGCTAGATCATGTGTGCATCATGTCTATACTTTCGAAACTTGAACTGAGGAATTTTGGAAGCCTCAAAAACTTAAATAAAAGAGGGGCAAAAACCCTAGAAATCTCATTCATTGCTCCAAAATGCTCTTCTTAAATGTTTGATAATTTTTGGTAAGGGTTCTGGTCCCAACCAAAATATTGAACATTTTTAAGGAATTATTTTTGGGACTTTGGATTTAATTCATTAGCTATTTGAATTTGAGTTATATTCATATAATTAGAATATAATTTCAAATACCCCTGATATATTTTATAAGCTTTTGGAAAAGTCCATCTAGCAGTATAAAATATTCAGAGGAGTTTTGGCATTGTTTGAATTATTTTTAAATCCAAAACAGTGGCAAAACAGATTAAATAAAAGAAAACAGAACAAAAATAGAAAACAGTAAATAAAAAAAAGAGAGAAGGAACTACCTGGCGCTTACCTGTCCAGCCCAGCCGGCCCAGCTCCCCCAGTGGCCCAGCCCACCGCCGCCTCCCTCCCATGTCGCCTTCCTCCTCTGCCAGGAGGACGGGCACGCGCCCGGCGCGCGCGGCCACGCGCCCCGGCCACCTCCTCCCTGCTTCGGCCACCTCCTGCCTCCCTGCTTGCCTCCACTACTCCCTGGAGACGCCACGCGGCCCCCACGAACTCTCTCACTCTCCCGTATCTCTCCCTCCGTCCCTATCCCCCTCTGCTCTCTCTCTCTCACGATCGACCACGAGCACCCGAGAGCACCGACGAGCTCCACCGCGGCCAGTGTCCACCCCTCGCCTCGGCGATGCTTCCAGAGGAACCGCCGCGCCTTCCTCTTCATCTCCACCAACTCACGTGACGCCGGGAGCCCTGCATCGCCGCCCACGTCGCCGTTCCCCTCCTCGGCCACCGGAAATTGCCGCCGTTCGATTCGCCGCCGACAGGACGTCCCCGAGCCCACTTAGCGTCTCGTCCGACTCCCCGTGAGCTCCTCTTCTCTTCCCCTCACTCCCCGCACCTGATTTCGTCCCCTAGCTCCTTCTTCCACCACGGCCGAAGCTCGCCGCCGCCGTGCCTCGTCGCCGTCGTGGCCAGAGCCATTGGAGCTTCCACCTGAGTGCACCATCGTGCTCAGACCGTCTCCACAAGCCCGTAGCACGCCCCAGCTCGCCTTCCTGTGCCCCCTAGCTCTCGCTCGCATCTCGCCCGAACTCCGGCCGCCGCCGCGAGCTCGACTCCGGCGAACCCGCTCCACCCCAGCTCCTCCCACTTGCACTACCAGACGCGCGCGACCCCCAGCTACGCGTAGGACCAATCCGCCGTCCAAATGGCCGCCTGTGGGCGAAACCCGACGCGCTCCGCCGCCACTGACCTCGCCGGCGACGAGCCGTCGGCCTAACCCCGGTCTAGTTAACCACTAATGACCCAGCTAAACCACCCCTAGTGCCACTGCCATGTGGGCCCTGTACCTGTTTAGTTAATTTATTTTTCTATTTAGATTAGTTAATAATCCACTGGGGCCCACACGTCAGCATTGACTTTGCTGACGCGGCCGTTGACTGGTCCCACATGTCATCCACCCAAACCAGCCCTGTTACACTGACCCGTGGACCCCAGCGTCAGGTTTGACCTGGGCTGGCGCCCAGTTGACCCTGCTGACGTCACTGTGACGTGGGGCTGACGCAATAAGTATTTTCTGGATTTAAAAATAATCAGGAAATTCCAGAAAATGCCTAAAACTTCTAAAATTCATAGAAATTCAACTGTAACTCCAAATTAAATAATTTATATATGAAAAATTATCAGAAAAATTCAAGGAATCCATCTGTACCATTTTCATGCATTTTAGAACAACTTATCACTACTGTTTAGGACAAATGAAGTGAATGGCATTTGAATAATCACATATGGAGTTTGAATTTGAATCTTGTATTCAAACCAACTTCATTTAATCTGTTGCTAGTTGCATTAGCTCAAAACACATTCATTTTGCCATGTCATGATCATGCATCATATTGTGCATTGCATTGATTGTGTTCCTTTCTGTGTTGCCGGTATTTGTCCCCTCTCGATAGACGCGATACCGATGATGTGATCGTTGACACTGATGAAGACTCAATGTTATCTTCAGAAGTGCCAGGCAAGCAAAACCCCCTTGTTCATTCCGATACAATCCTACTCTCTCGCTCCTGCTCTCTTTTAATGCATTAGGACAACACCGATCTATCTGTTACTTGCTGCGGTAGCTGAACCCCTTTATCCTTTGCATGACCTGTCATTGCCACAGTAAATAGATGAAACCCACTAGCATGAGTAGGAGTTGTTTGAGCCCTGTTGTGCCTACTCATTCATGCTTGTTTGTCATGCCTGCTACTGCTTAGAGTTGAGTCAGGACTGATTCATCGGGGATGAATCAGAGGTGTGTGAACATGTCCTACTGTGTGTGAGCTAAGTGTGTGAACACGATTTGGTAAAGGTAGCGGTGAGAGGCCATGTAGGAGTACATGGTGGGTTGTCTCATTGAAGCCGTCCTTAGGAACTGAGTTCTGTGTTTGTGATCCATGACTCAGCTACTACCATACATTGGGCCCTGAAATATGACCCCGCTCGACTTCTTAATCACCCTTGTCCTCTGTCCAGGAGTTGCAAGTAGTTTCTGGTGTTTGTAGTAAGCTAGAGGCCGTGGACAGCGCTGACCGTAGGGGTGGGCTGTGATGCGGTAGGCACGTGGCCGGGTAAACCGGGCACCCGTTTGGTGTCACGGAACCCTGTTCACATCGTTTGGGGCTGTGAGCGAAACTCCGGCCGGATCTCCTCATGGATGGAACCCGAATAGGCGATAAACCTGGACTAGAGACTTAGGTGTTTAGGTAGGTCGTGGTCTACACCCACGTCGGCTTTCGCTTGAAGTCTGCCGAGCACATGTCGTGTGCAGACGCTAAGTGGTGGAAACATGTATGAAGAAGTACACCCCTGCAGGGTTAACATCATCTATTCGAATAGCCGTGTCCGCGGTAAAGGACTTCTGGGTTGCTTATATCAGTTCGTAGACAAGTGAAAGTGGATACTCTAAAATACGCAAGATAAGCGTGAGTGCTATGGATGGCGTTCTCGTAGGGAGACGGGAGCGGATCCATAGTGGTGTATTGATATGGTGAATATGTGGACTTGTGTGCGCCACCTCAAAAGAGTTACTCGCAGTCGTAGTTTAGGATAGCCACCGAGTCAAAGCTGGCTTGCTGCAGTTAAACCCCACCACCCCGTTGTTGATAATGATGCATATGTAGTTAGTTCTGATGTAAGTCTTGCTGGGTACATTTGTACTCACGTTTGCCTATTTTATGTTTTTGCAGAGAGACTTCGGTCTCGCTAGTAGTTCCGCGTGGACTTCGACGTTTAGCTTGTTACCTCAGCTACGATCTTGTGCCCTCGGCAGGATCTGATAGATAGTCAGGCTTCTCAGCCTTTTTCATTTATAGATGTCTGTACTCAGACATGATAGCTTCCGCTTGTGCTTTGACTTGTATGCTCTGAATGTTGGGTCGTGAGACCCCTGTTTGTAATATCTCGCTCCTCGGAGCCTATTGAATAAATTACTTGAGTCGTAGAGTCATGTTGTGATGCCATGTTGTAGTTGCACATATCGAGCATATTGTGTGTATGTTATTGAAATGCTTGGTATGTGTGGGATCTGACCATCTAGTTGTTTATCTTTAGTAGCCTCTCTTACGGGGAAATGTCTCCTAGTGTTTCCACCGAGCCATGGTAGCTTGCTACTGCTCCGGAACACTTAGGCTGGCCGGCATGTGTCCTTCTTCGTTCCTGTGTCTGTCCCTTCGGGGAAATGTCACGCGATGAATACCGGAGTCCTGTTAACCCGCTACAGCCCGGTTCACCGGAGTCGTGCTAGCCCAGTGCTATAGCCTGGTTTCACTCGTTGATGACCGACACGTTCGATGCTGGGTCATGGATGCCTGTCCCTGTAAGTCTGTGCCACTTTGGGTTTACGACTAGCCATGTCAGCCCGGGCTCCTTATCATATGGATGCTAGCGACACTGTCATATACGTGTGCCAAAAGGCGCAAACGGTCCCGGGCTAAGGTAAGGCGACACCCGTGGGAATACCGTGCGTGAGGCCGCAAAGTGATATGAGGTGTTACATGCTAGATCGATGTGGCATTGAGTCGGGGTCCTGACAGCCTTCTAGGTAAAGGAAGATCATATTCAGTTTCATCAAGATTCATATTGCAAAATAAAGATTTAATAGGGGACACATCAATAACTTTTAGATCTTCATCTTGATTTTCATAGGAATCCGGTTTAGCAGCCATCTTATTAACTAAGGTGGCTTGCATATCCAAAATTTCAGCAATCATCTTTTCTAGACGAGCAATTTGGGATCTTATGCCATCAAATTCTTTAGACATATCATCAAGCTCTTTATTCATATAACTCATAAAACTTTTTTGTTCTTTAAGCTCGTTTCTAAAGAAATTATTATGCTCAAATTGCAAAACCATAAATTTCCTAACATTGTTTTCGATCTCCTTTAACCTTTTAAGGTGAAGATCACCGAATCTTGGTTGAGCCATAGCGACAAACAAGAAATCTAACACACGAGCAAACAAAAAAGGCAAGCAGGCAAAAAGAGGCAAATAGAGAGGGGGGATAGAGAGAGAGAGGGCGAATAAAACGGCAAGGGTGAATTGGGGGAGAGGAAAACGAGAGGCAAATGGCAAATAATGTAATGCGAGAGATAGGGATTGCGATGGGTACTTGGTATGTTGACTTTTTGTGTAGACTCCCCGGCAACGGTGCCAGAAATCCTTCTTGCTACGTCTTGAGCTTGCGCTGGTTTTCCCTGAAGAGGAAGGGATGATGCAGCAGAGTAGCGTAAGTATTTCCCTCAGTTTTTGAGAACCAAGGTATCAATCCAGTAGGAGGCCACGCTCAAGTCCCTCGTACCTGCACAAAGCGATAGCTACTCGCAACCAACGCGATTAGGGGTTGTCAATCCCTTCACGGTCACTTACTAGAGTGAGATCTGATAGATATAATATTTTTTGGTATTTTTGGTATAAAGATGCAAAGTAAAAAGTAAAGGCAAAGTAAAAGCAAAGCAAGATTAAAGTGATGGAGCTTGATATGATGAGAATAGACCCGGGGGCCATAGGTTTCACTAGTGGCTTCTCTCAAGAGCATAAGTATTCTATAGTGGGTGAACAAATTACTGTTGAGCAATTGACAGAATTGAGCATAGTTATGAGAATATCTAGGCATGATCATGTATATAGGCATCACGTCCGTGATAAGTAGATCGAAACGATTCTGCATCTACTACTATTACTCCACTCATCAACCGCTATCCAGCATGCATCTAGAGTATTAAGTTAAAAATAGAGTAATGCCTTAAGCAAGATGACATGATGTAGAGAGATAAATTCATGCAATATGAAATAAACCCCATCTTGTTATCCTCGATGGCAACGATACAATATGTGCCTTGCTGCCCCTTCTGTCACTGGGTAAGGACACCGCAAGATCGAACCCAAAGCTAAGCACTTCTCCCATGGCAAGAACTACCAATCTAGTTGGCCAAACCAAACGGATAATTCGAAGAGACTTGCAAAGATAACCAATCATACATAAAAGAATTCAGAGAAGATTCAAATATTATTGATAGATAGACTTGATCATAAACCCACAATTCATCGGTCTCAACAAACACACCGCAAAAAGAACATTACATCGAATAGATCTCCACAAGAGAGGGGGAGAACTTTGTATTGAGATTCAAAGAGAGAGAAGAAGCCATCTAGCTACTAACTACGGACCCAAAGGTCTGAGGTAAACTACTCACACTTCATCGGAGGGGCTAGGATGATGTAGAAGCCCTCCGTGATGACGGCCCTCTTCCGGTGGAGCTCCGGAACAGGCCCCAAGATGGGATCTCGTGGATACAAAAAGTTGCGGCGGTGGAATTAGGTTTTTGGCTCATGTTCTGATCGTTTGGGGGTACGTGTGTATATATAGGAGGAAGGAGTACGTCGGTGGAGCACCGAGGGGCCCACGAGGCAGGGGGCGCGCCCTGGGGGGGGCGCCCCCCACCCTCGTGACCTCCTCTTTGACCCCCTGGAGTAGGGTCCAAGTCTCCTGGATCACGTTCGGTGAGAAAATCACGTTCCCGAAGATTTTATTCTGTTTGGACTCCATTTGATATTATGTTTCTCCGAAACACTGAAATAGGCAAAAAAAACAGCAATTCTGGGCTGGGCCTCCGATTAATAGGTTAGTCCCAAAAATAATATAAAAGTGGAAAATAAAGCCCAATATAGTCCAAAACAGTAGATAATATAGCATGGAGCAATCAAAAATTATAGATACGTTGGAGACGTATCACCCTCGTAGACCGAAAGCGGAATCATTTAGTAATGCGGTTGATGTAGTCGAACACCTTCGCGATTCAACCGATCCTAGCACCGAACGTACAACATCTCCGTGTTCAGCACATGTTCAGCTTGATGACGTCCCTCGATCTCTTGATCCAGTTGAGGACAAGGGAGAGTTCCGTCAGCACGATGGCCTGATGACGGTGATGATGAAGTTACCGGCACAGGGCTTTTCCTAAGCACTACGACGATATGACCGAGATGTGTAACTATGGAGGGGGGCACCGCACACGGCTAAGAGAAGACTTGGTGTGCCTTCAGGGTGCCCCTCCCTCAAATATAAAGGAGGGGGAAGAGGAGGCCGGCCCTAGAGGGGGCGCGCCAAGGGGGGAGTCCTACTTGGACTCCCGGTCCAACTAGGATTCCCCCCTCCTATTCCAACTAGGAGAAGGAGGGAAGGAGGAAGAGGGGAGAAGGGAAGAGAGGGGGCGCCACCCCCTCCTAGTCCAATTCGTACCAGCCTTTGGGGGCGCGTCCAACCTTGAGGCCCGTCTCTCCTTTCCACTAAAGCCCATTAAGGCCCATTACTTCCCGGGGGGGTCCGGTAACCTCCCGGTACTCCGGAAAATATCTGAAACACTTTGGAACCATTCCGGTGTCCGAATATAACCATCCAATATATGAATCTTTACCTCTAGACCATCTTGAGACTCCTCATCATGTCCATGATCTCATCTGGGACTCCAAACAAACTTCAGTCATCTAATCACATAACTCATAATACAAATCGTCATCGAACGTTAAGCGTGCGGACCCTATGGGTTCGAGAACTATGTATACATGACTGAGACATATCTCCGGTCAATAACCAATAGCGGAACCTAGATGCTCATATTGGTTCCTACATATTGTACGAAGATCTTTATCGGTCAAACTGCATAACACCATACGTTTTTCGCTTTGTCATCGGTATGTTACTTGCCCGAGATTTGAACGTGGTATCTTCATACCTAGTTCAATCTCGTCACCGGCAAGTCTCTTTACTCGTTCTATAATGCATCATCCCGCAACTAACTCATTAGTCACATTGCTTGCAAGGCTTATAGTGATGAGCATTACCGAGAGGGCCCAGAGATACCTCTCCGATACACGGAGTGACAAATCCTAATCTCGATCTACGCAAACTCAACAAACATCGTCGGAGACACCTGTAGAGCATCTTTATAATCACCCAATTACGTTGTGACATTTGATAGCACACAAGGTGTTCCTCCGATATTCAGGAGTTGTATAATCTCATAGTTAGAGGAATACGTATAAGTCATGAAGAAAGCAATAGCAATAAAACTTAATGATCATTATGCTAAGATAACGGATGGGTCTTGTCCATCACATCATTCTCCTAATGTTGTGATCCCATTCATCAAATGACAACACATGTCTATGTTCAGGAAACTTAACCATCTTTGATTAATGAGCTAGTCAAGTAGAGGCATACTAGGGACACTTTGTTTTGTCTATGTATCCACACATGTATCAAGTTTTCGGTTAATACAACTCGAGCATGAATAATAAACATTTATCATGATATAAGTCAATATAAATAACAACTTTATTATTGCCTCTAGGGCATATTTCCTTCAGTACGTGCATAGCGGTCGATCGGTGTCTCTGCAGCGACGTACCGTCACCAAGAAAGGAGCGGCACGTGTTGAAGTAGAGGCGCTGACGAAGCATGTGAGGCAGTCCCGTCTAAATTGTGTACACGTACGTACGACCATGCTTCAAGATAGTAAATATGGCTATGTATGTACATACGGGCGGGGTCTCTAACGCGTACGACGACTAATCATGTTCATCGGAAGCCAATCGGCTGGGTCAGAACAGAGAAACTGTGTCGTCTTCTTGGGGAGGCAATGGAATGCATCGTGTTCGTCAGGAGGCAACGGAATATGTCGTGTTCATCGGGGGCCAACCGGCTTGGACAGAACAGCCGAAACGAGGTCTGGCATACCGCAGAATGAAGGAAACGGGCCTTCTATTCCACCGTGTGCGGTCAAAATGGGGTCATGTTCATCGGGAAGGGTCTGGCGTACCGCAAAACGGAGGAAACGGACTTGTGTTCGACCGCGTATGGTCGAAACGGCTCATGTTGATCAGGAAGGGTGTGGCGTACCGCAAAACGGAGGAAACGAACTAGTGTTGGAGCACCTATGGTCGAAACGGGGTCCTGTTGATCGGGAGGGGTGTGGTGTACCGCAAAACGGGACTTCACGGGCCACTTTTCATCCACCGTCGACTTCCTCCAGCCTCCACCTGCTACTGTTCATCCACCATTGACTTCCTCCGGCCTCCACCAGCTACTATTCATCCAGCCTCCCCGGCTACTGTTCAACCAACCCTCCACGGGGTCCTGTTCAACCACCCGTCTATGGGCTACTGTTCATCCAACCCTCCACTGGCTACTGTTCAACAAGCCCTCCATGGGTCTTGTTCCACCACTCCTCCACAGGCTACTGTTCATCCAGCCCTCCACCGGCTACTGTTCAACCAGCCCTTCACAGGGTCATCCTATTCATCCAGCCCTCCACGGGGTCCTGTTCATCCAGTGGCAATGACCTCTACTACCATGGGATCCTGTTTATCCAACCGCCCACCGGGAACTGTTCATCCAACCCCCTCCCCGCAATGCTCACTATTCATCAAGTGAAGGAGGCAGCATGTTCGATCGGCTTCAGTTAGCAGCAGTAGCGAAGGAATCACTCGGGTTTAGTTAACAGCAAAGGATCGATCGGGGTTCAGTAACGTAGCTAGTGCAATCACTCGGGTTCAGTTAGAGCCCAATGCCTCGCTTGGGTTCAGTTAGAGCGCACTGCCTCGCACACACACGCGTACGTGTATGAGAGAAACGTGCAAAGCTCCATGCATCGCTGGGCCCTGACCACCCACCATAACCGGGAACTCCCCAATATTTTCCTCGCCCTTGCTTCTACCATGGTTTTTTCCATCATGGACGGCCCAAAGAATGTCATGCAACTGCGTCTCTGGCCCACCCAGGGCGAAAAGCCCATTTTCTGTCATGATTTTTTGTCATAGAAGTAGGAGCCCACCACATCTATGATGATACCGGGTTTTGTCACAATTATCATCATAGAAGTGTCATAAGCATGACAGGAAAAAAATTCGTTCAGCCCAAAATGTCACGGGTGTGTCTTTCTTTTGTAGTGACTTCCGTTGTGGATCCCTAGTCCAGACCCTTAGTGGTCCAGGAGGTGAGCCACATAGGGGGCTTGGATCTGAATTCAGGAGTGGCCGCCCACTTGGCATCGCGGGGTTCGGTGATGTAGAACCACTCCTGCTGCCACACCTTGACAGTCTCTACAAAGGCCCCCTTAGGCCAAACGGTGTTGGGGAGCTTGCTCACCAAGCGCCGCCGCAGTCCGCAAGCTGCCCATTGATCACCTTCGGCTTCACAAAGACCTTGAGCCATAGGACGAAGTGTGGGGGATGCGAAGTAGCACCTCACACACGACGATGAACGCCGAGATGTGAAGGAAAGAATTTGGGGCTAGATCATGGAAATCTAGCCCAGTAGAACATAAGGCCCCGGACGAAGGGGTGGAGTGGAAACCCTAGCCCGCGGAGGAAGTGAGGGATGAATACAACCCTTTCGCCGGGCTCCAGGGTGGGATGACTTGTTTCTTGGCAGGGAGCCTGTGCGCGATGTCCGCAGATAGATACCCTGCCTCCTGGAGCTCCTTGACGTCCTTCTCTGTGACGGAGGAGGCCTCCCAATTGCCCTTCAAACCAGATCCGGATATGGCTGGAGAGGTCGGCGGCGGTGGGAAAGATTGAAGTTTGGGCGCTGGAGCTCGAAGATGGGAAAGCAGGAGAAGGAAGAAGGCGTGGGAAGAAAGAGGAATCTTTATCCTCTTATATAGGCAGTGAATATCAACCCCCCCCCCCCTCAAACCTTAAAACTCCCCTGTTCCCAAGGGGTCGTGCGAATGACACGGTTGGATTACCCAAAACCGTATTGATGAGAATCCCATGATAAGCGGACGCGATCTCTGTTTTGACAAGACATGTCAATAGAGGTTGTGCCTCGAAATGCAAAGTGGGAGGCAAAAAAAATGGTTCTAAATGTTAAAGAGGCCAGATGCGATGTTTCCTGACAAGTTGTAAGTTGACAGACATTATTTTGATTAAATACCTTGCCTTCATAGCTAAGGGTTGTGACGATTATACAAAGCCGGATATAGTTCTGTTGTTCAGAAGGTTACTTTGAAGTACTGATGACCCACAAGTGTATGGGATCTATCATAGTCCTTTCGATAAGTAAGAGTTTCGAACCCAACGAGGAGCAGAAGGAAATGGCAAGTAGTTTTCAGTAAGATATTCTCTGCAAGCACTGAAATTATCGGTAACAGATAGTTTTGTGATAAGGTAATTTGTAACGGGCAACAAGTAATAAAAGTAAATAAGGTGCAGCAAGATGGGCCAATCCTTTTTGTAGCAAAGGACAAGCCTGGACAAACTCTTATATGAAGGAAACGCTCCCGAGGACACATGGGAATTATCGTCAAGCTAGTTTTCATGACGTTCATATGATTCGCGTTCGGTACTTTGATAATTTGATATGTGGGTGGAACGGTGCTTGGGTACTGCCCTTCCTTGGACAAGCATCCCACTTATTATTAACACCTATTGCAAGCATCCACAACTACAAAACAAGTATTAAGGTAAACCTAACCATAGCATGAAACATATGGATCCAAATTAGCCCCTTACGAAGCAACGCATAAACTAGGGTTTAAGATTCTGTCACTCTAGCAACCCATCATCTACTTATTACTTCCTAATGCCTTCCTCTAGGCCCAAAAAATGGTGAAGTGTCATGTAGTCTACGTTCACATGACACCACTAGAGGAGAGATAACATACATCTCATCAAAATATCGAACGAATACCAAATTCACATGACTACTTATAGCAAGACTTCTCCCATGTCCTCAGGAACAAATGTAACTACTCACAAATCATATTCATGTTCATAATCATAGGGGTATTAATATGCATAAAGGATCTGAACATATGATCTTCCACCAAGTAAACCAACTAGCATCAACTACAAGGAGTAATCAACACTACTAGCAACCCACAGGTACCAATCTGAGGTTTTGAGACAAAGATTGGATACAAGAGATGAACTAGGGTTTGAGATGAGATGGTGCTGGTGAAGATGTTGATGGAGATTGACCCCCTCCCGATGAGAGAATCGATTCTGATGACGATGGTGATGATTTCCCCCTCCCGGAGGGATGTTTCCCCGGCAGAATAGCTCCGCCGGAGCCCTAGATTGGTTCCGCCAAGGTTCCGCCTCGTGGCGGCGGAGTTTCGTCCCGTGAGCTTGCTTATGATTTTTTCTCAGAGGAAAGACTTCATATAGCAAAATATGGGCACCATAGGCCTGCCAGGGGGCCCACGAGGTAGGGGGCGCGCCCAGGGGGTAGGGCGCACCCCCACCCTCGTGGCCAGGGTGTGGGCCCCCTCTAGTTGATTCTTTCTCCAGTATTTTTTATATATTCAAAAATGTGCCTCCGTGAAGTTTCAGGACTTTAGGAGTTGTGCAGAATAGGTCTCTAATATTTGCTCCTTTTCCATCCCAGAATGCCAGCTGCCGGCATTCTCCCTCTTCATGTAAACCTTGTAAAATAAGAGAGAATTAGCGTAAGTATTGTGACATAATGTGTCATAACAGCCCATAATGCAATAAATATCCATATAAAAGCATGATGCAAAATGGACGGATCAACTCCCCCAAGCTTAGACCTTGCTTGTCCTCAAGCGGAAGCCGATAACGAAAAATATGTCCACATGTTTAGAGATAGAGGTGTCGATAAAATAAAATACGGACATGAGGGCACCATGATCATTCTTAGAATAGCAACATATATATATTTATATATATTGTCATATGATTTCTTATGCTAAAGTAACAATTAATTCACAATTTAAAGTATGAATCAGAAACTTCATTGAGAACTAACAAACTATAATCTCATTCACTGGAGCAATTGCAATTTATCATAACATCGGAAAGAGTCAATATAAGAGCTTTTCAGCAAGTCCACATACTCAACCATCATTTAGTCTTTCACAATTGCTAACACTCATGCAATATTTATGGGTATGAATTTTTAATCGGACACGGAGAAAGATAGGGGCTTATAATTTTGCCTCCCAACCTTTTACCTCAAGGGTAATGTCAACAATAATAGTTCATGAAGACTCACATCCAATTGGATATATATATATATATCAGGATCTTTCCAACACAATGTGCTTGCCAATGGATAAAATGTAAAAGGAAAGGTGAAGATCACCATGACTCTTGTATAAGGTATAAGATGAAAGTAAAAGATAGGCCCTTCGCTGAGGGAAGCAGAGGTTGGCAAGTGCTTTTATAGTTGGATGCACAAAATCTTAATGTGAAAGAACGTCACTTGATATTGCCACTTGTCATATGGAACTTTATTATGTAGTCCGTCGCTTTTATTGCTTCCATATCACAAGATCGTATAAAGCTTATTTTCTCCACACTAATAAATCATACATATTTAGAGAGCAATTTTTATTGCATGCAACATGACAACTTACTTGAAGGATCTTACTCAATCCATAGGTAGATATGGTGGACTCTCATGGCAAAACTGTGTTTAAGGATATTTGGAAGCACAAGTAGTATCTCTACTTGGTGCAAAGAATTTGGCTAGCATGAGGGGGAAAGGCAAGCTCAACATGTTGGATGATCCATGACAATATAATTTATTTCGGATACAAGAAAACATAACCCATTACGTTGTCTTGCTTGTCCAATATCAACTTTTTAGCATGTCATATTTTAATGAGTGCTCACAATCATAAAAGATGTCCAAGATAGTATATTTATATGTGAAAACTTCTCTTTCTTTATTACTTCCTATTAATTGCAATGATGACCAGAACTATGTTTGTCAACTCTCAACAACTTTTATTCATCATACTCTTTTATATGTGAAGTCATTACTCTCCATAAGATCAATATGATCTCTTTATTTCTTTTTATACTTTCTTTTCTCTTTTATTCCCTTAAGATCATAGCAAGATAAACAAGCCCTTGACTCAACACTAATCTTTATTATATATAGCTCACGGACTCGATTACATAGAAGGATCGTAAAGCAAAACTCAAAACTAGATCATACTAAAACTTTATTCTATTAGATCAAGATATAACCAAAAGGATCGTACTAGAAAAACTGTAAAGATAAAAGTGTGATGGTGATACGATACAGGGGCACTCCCCCAAGCTTGGAAGTTGCCAAGGGGAGTGCCCATACCCATGTATTTATGTCTCCTTCCTCGGAGGTGAAGGGGATGGTGATGATGATGACAATTGTGCCTTCAGCTTTTTCATAATGTAATTGAGTAGAGCGATCTCCTCCTTTAAATCACCGGCCTCTGATTCCAGCTTCAAGATCTTGTCACATAAATCTCCTTTGCTTTTCTGCTGAAAACGAGAAGGAATAGATCGGTTGTTAGATAGTTTAGCCCTCTTAGGGAGGCTAGACTTCTTGAACTTCACGTGCATATGCCCAAGTTGAGGTAGAGGAACATCCTCCTCCTCCGAACTTGAATCATTGATCCTTCTTAAATGATCATCCTCCTCATCATCCGTAGTTCGACCACAAGGAGATAGGTCCTCGGGTCAGCAATGAGGTGTGAGACATAGCTCTCCCCGTTGGAGTCTTGAGATGACATCTTGCTCTAAGTCTGCAGCAGAAATAGCTCGAAACAAAAATAGAGGATATTTGTGTGGTACGGTGGTCAAAACCTTCGAGAGATTATATAATGATTTTTTACCGACCAAAAGAAGTATCGTGCAAGAAAACGGAGTCCAGAGAGCACACGAGGCGCCCACGAGGCAGGGGGCACGCCCTCCACCCTCGTGGACGCCTCGTGTCCTTCCCGGACTACTTATTTTCCTATTTTCTTAAATATTCCAAAATGGAGAAAACCTGCCATTAGAACTATTTTGGAGTCGGTTTACTTACCGTACCACATACCTATTCCTTTTTGGAGTCTAAAACGTTCTGGAAAGTGTCCCTTATGTATTCCTCTGGGGTTACGGTTTCAATAACATTGGTTTCAACATTTATGGGAGTACCTGAGATATAATGTTTGATTCTTTGACCGTTCACCACCTTCGGATTTGTGCCTTCAAAGTTGTTGATTTTAATGGCACCGGAATGGTAGACCTCCTCGATAACGTAAGGACCTTCCCATTTAGAGAGGAGTTTTCCTGCAAAAAATCTTAAATGAGAGTTGTATAGCAAAACATAATCACCTACATTAAACTCACGCTTCTGTATCATTTTGTCATGCCATCTTTTAACCTTTTCTTTAAACAGTTTGGCATTCTCATAGGCCTGGGTTCTCCATTCATCAAGTGAGCTAATGTCAAATAGCCTCTTCTCACCGGCAAGTTTGAAATCATAATTGAGCTCTTTAATGGCCCAATATGCCTTATGTTCTAGTTCGAGAGGTAAGTGACATGCTTTTCCATAAACCATTTTATATGGAGACATACCCATATGATTTTTATACGCAGTTCTATATGCCCATAATGCATCATCAAGTTTCTTGGACCAATTCTTTCTAGATCTATTAACAGTCTTTTGCAAAATTAATTTAAGCTCTCTATTACTCAGTTCTACTTGACCACTAGACTGTGGATGATATGGAGATGCAATTCTATGATTAACATCATACTTAGCAAGCACTTTACGAAAAGCACCATTGTCGGTGTCAAAACCGGCGGATCTCGGGTAGGGGGTCCCGAACTGTGCGTCTAGGCTGGATGGTAACAGGAGGCAAGGGACACGAAGTTTTACCCAGGTTCGGGCCCTCTTGATGGAGGTAAAACCCTACGTCCTGCTTGATTAATATTGATGATATGGGTGTTACAAGAGTAGATCTACCACGAGATCAGAGAGGCTAAACCCTAGAAGCTAGCCTACGGTATGATTGTATGTTGTCATTGTTGTCCTACGGACTAAAACCCTTCGGTTTATATAGACACCGGAGAGGGTTAGGGTTACACAAGGTCGGTTACAAAGGAGGAGATATCCATATATGTATTTCCTAGCGTGCCTTCCACGCCAAGTAGAGTCCCATCCGGACACGAGAAGAAGTCTTCAATCTTGTATCTTCATAGTCTAACAGTCCGGCCAATGGAGATAGTCCGGCTGTCCGGAGACCCCCCAATCCAGGACTCCCACCATAGCCCCTGAACCAGGCTTCAATGACGATGAGTCCGGCGCGCAGTTGTCTTCGGCATTGCAAGGCGGGTTCCTTCTCCGAATACATCATAGAAGAATTTGAATACGAGGATAGTGTCCGACCCTGCAAAATAAGTTCCAAATTTCACCATAGAGAGAATAATGTTTTCGCAGATCTAATCCGCTAGCTTGTTTTGGCAATATGACATTACGTCATGGCCCGGTGATTATTCGAACCGTTTCTTTTAACCAGCCCCGCACATAATGCGAGGCAGTTTTTCGACACGTCTTGTCAAAGAAGAGATCGTGTCCCCTTATTACGGGATTCTCATCAATACGGGCGTGGGTAACCCAACCGCGCCATCAATCGCGGCGCTTGGGGGATAAGCGAGTTTTACCAGGCAAGTGGGGACCTTAATTTTGTCCGCCCATATAAAGGGATAAGGATTCACCTTTCTATCCACGCCTTCTTCCTCCTCTGCTCATCTGCTCTCGCACACTCGAGCTCTAGCGCCCAAGCTCTCACTTCCATCTCAACCTTCTCCGACCATGTCTGGAGTGGGAGGCAAGTGGATGGTCTCCTCCGTCACGGAGGGAGACGTCAAGAAACTGAGGAGAGCCGGATACCTGCCCGACGACATCGCGCACCGGCTCCCAGATGAGGGACAGCTCATCCCCACCCCCGAGCCCCATGAGAGGGTGGTATTCCTCACCCATTTCCTCCGCGGACTGGGATTCCCTCTCCATCCCTTCGTCCGGGGGCTCATGTTTTATTACGGCCTGGATTTCCACGATCTGGCCCCGAACTTCATCCTCAACATCTCGGCGTTTATCGTCGTGTGCGAGGCCTTCCTCGGCATCAAGCCCCACTTCGGCTTATGGCTGAAGACCTTCAATGTCAAGCCGAAGGTAGTGAGCGGCCGCCAGGCGGAGTGCGGAGGTGCCATGGTGGGCAAGATGCCCAACATCACATGGCTCGAGGGCACCTTCGTGGATACCATAAATGGGTGGCAATCGGGGTGGTTCTATACCACCGAGCCGCGCGACCCCGCATGGGTAGCGGCCCCCGAGTTCCGATCTGGCATCCCCATCCGGCTCACCTCCTAGAAAGAGAAGGGCATGTCCTGGGGTAATTCAAAAGAGCTGACCGGACTCTAGTCATGTATTCAGATCATGATGGACAAGAAGCTCAAGCTTGTCAACATAGTCCAGGTTATGCTCGTCCGCCGGATACTCTCGTGCCAACAACGGGAGTTTACCTTGTGGGAGTTCAATCTGGTGCAGAACTGAACTCTGAATAGGCTCTTCGATACGACTCATGAAGATGCCTGGAGGGTGCTGTTCAAGAGTGCCGAGGTCCCTTCCCCCATTACTGAGGATCACGGATTCAGCGCGAAGCGCCACGCCAGTGCGGTAAGTTGTTTTACCTTTCGCAGGATACTTGTTTTCTATATAGATTGACTCTATGCGGGATCTAAACTCCCATGCCGTTAACAGGACTGGCAGAAGATGGCCGGACAAATCGACTGTCCGGCTCCCTTGCTCGAAGGCCCTGCGGACGCCCTTCTGGCGAAGATGTTGACTCCGGCCCCTTATAAGGTGCCGGAGAAGACCAAGAAGGCCAAGGGAGCTCGAACGAGTTCCCGACGCCAGGCGTCATCGGACTCACCGTCCGATGACTCTGCGGCGCACTCTTCCCCCAAAGACGAGGAAGAGGAAGAAGAGGCTCCCCCACCGACTGGGGGAGACAAGAAAAGGATGGCCGCCCCACATGGGGAGGCCGGAGGGTACAAGAAGGGAAGGACTCTCCTTCCGGACAGCTCCACCGCCGCCAACGAAAGTGAAGACGAGTGGTTGCCCAGGGCCAAGCCCCAGGGGAGATCGTAAGTGTTCGGATACCAAAGTAGCCCATAGGATTCCTTTGTCGCATTGCTTTCCCTAACGCCGAACTCAATTGTACAGGCCGCCCCGAGCCAATATCAAGGTATCCTCGGATGGCTCCCTGGGCTCGTCGGACATGGATAGCGATCCAGTCCCGACCGCCACCTCCCCTCATCCAGCGGATGACGCCAAGGTGCTGTCTCAAGAGGCACCGGATCGAGAGGGGACAATCCCGGAGGCGCCTCAAGGCGACCTTCCGGACTCTGGGAGCAGAGGGGACGGGGCCCCTGAGAGCTCCGAGTTCGGCCCTCAGCCGAACACCGCGCCAGAACCTCTAGTGGTTCCAGGCTCGGGCAGGCTGTCTCCTTCTAAGAGGGGTGAGACACCTGTGCCAGCGACCTCTGTCCATCTAGATGCGCCGGGCAATATGTTGGGAGCGCTTCGAAGCGCTTCCATCGAGGAGTAGCACCGCACTATCATGAGTGCGGTGATCCAGAAGGTTCAGTCCGCCAAGAGCGGATTGACTGAAGCCTGTACTAGCCTTCTAATAGGCTTCTAGGTAAGTGTTTTAAAATGTAGTAGAAATATTACCGCATAGACAGTAGCCCCTGATGCTTTGTTCGGTGTTCACAAAGAAAAGCCGAACAGATGATCAAATAATATCGCAGGAGTCTAATATAAGTATGTCAATATGCATATGCAGGCTTCGCTGCTAGCGTCCGCCACACTAACTGCGGAGGTCGCCGTACTGAAGGAGGCCCTCGAGGGGTCCCACAAAGAGCTCGGCCTTGCTAAGAGGCAGCTTGAGGAGAACAAGGGTAAGTAATACCCCGTCTGTAGATGAGAAAAAGGACGCGATTGCTAAATGACAGGATCATTGTATGTTTGCCAGGGGCCACGACTGAGGTGGCGACCCTGAAGCAAGCATTGTCCCAGGCCGAAGAAAAGGCGGTCCAGGAGCGCACCGACCGAGAGAGGCACGAGGCTCAGGTGGGCGAGGTGCAGCAAGAGCTCCAGGCTCTCGTGATGAAGCACGAGGCGTTGGAGCTTGACTTGAAGCGCGAGAGTCTGAGCTTGTCGCGTCCGGTGAGAGCGCGAAGAGTGCCAAGGCCGAGGCCCATAAGGCCCTTCAGGAGATCGACGCAATAAAGAAGATAGCGGCGGGTAAGGCTTTCTATATGCAAAGCAAGCATGTAAAAGTAAATCATTGATTACATACCCGGATCCGGAGCTCTTCAGGAGCATTCGCAGATTTGCCCGGCAGTGTGTACGATGCCACACAATTTTACCAGGCCGAGGACGGTAGCTCGACGGAGAAGCTGTTCTGGTCTCAGTATGCTGAGGCCGAACATCCGGTGCCGATGAGCGACCAGCTGAAGCAGATGGCCGAGCTACATAAGGCGGCCGATCAGGCCATGAAGGGCTTCATAGTCTGGTTGTGGCCTGGCGATGCCCTTCCGAACAGCTTCTTGGCCTGGTGAGGCGGCTTGTGGATGCCTGCCCACGGCTGGAGGTCGTCAAGCGATCCGTCTGCATTGAAGGTGCACGCCGGGCCTTCGCCCGTGTAAAAACGCAGTGGGTCAAGCTAGACGCCGTGAAGCTGATCAAGGAGGGGCCGCCGGAGGGCAAGGAGCACCGCCACCCCGAGATGTACTACGAGGGTGTTCTGCCGGGCGCCCGTCTTATCGCGGATGAGTGTTCGCAAAATGTAATATTTGAATGAGACTTGCTCGTTTTGTCCTGTATGTATGAAAACTTGTATCGTATTCGCTATGCAACGCTTGTGTGAATTTAAAATATTACCTTCTGTTTGGCTGTTTATCCAATCTGAGAGATGGCTAGTCCTCGGCTTCTGCCCCCATGCCACGAGTGCTGGGGTGTTCGGGATAAACCTGAGCACTCTTGTTCCCATGTTTGGGTCCTTCGAGGGAGGTGCTCAGCACAACGAACAAGGCAACCGGACTAATAATGCTTTATCACTCTCACTTAGCCATAGAATTCTATAATTTTAAATTTCGGCGAAGCCCCTGGTATTCAGAAGGCCGAATTCGGGGCGCGATACACGCCTGTAAGCCGGACGGAGCCGGCCCCTCGCCCTAAGCGGCATAAGTCTTTAGGGACTCGAAAAACCTCGCCGAACAGCGACCAGTCTCTCGCCTTATCATGACAGTCAGTTTTAGCTTTCTCTACTGAGGTGCTCGGCCCGGCAGAACCGGGGCACAATCGCAGTAGTTCTCCTAGCGCTACCTTAGCCGATAGAGCGGAACGTAAGGTACCAAAACATAGGAGCCGGGCAAACCCAACATTTGACCAAAGACATGATTCGGAGCTGATGCATATAATGCTATAAGTTCGGGGTGCCGCACTTGTGAAAGTGTTCGGACTTTTCACACCATATTGTGGGTACGTAAGCCCCTGGTGCATTGGCCGTACCAGAGTGTACGGTTGCTAGGCGTCATTAATGAACACATAGATATGTATATATATATAACAAAAATGCGATAATAGTCGTAATGTCATGTATTGTATATTAAAAAATTGCATTAAAGCAGAGTGATACAGATAGTGTAATAAGCAAAAGAGTAGGACTATGTCCCTTCCAAGGGCGAGCTGAGGAATTATATGAAATCTGTAATCCACCTGGGAATTCCGTAGTTGTCGGCCTCCTTGGTTGCTGTATCATGTGTTCGGCAATAGAGCTGCCGGACAGTGTTTCCAGAGATTGAAGTCCTGAAAGAAAAAGAAAAATAACCAAACGGGAAGCCCCTGGTGCGGTTTAGGCCGCGTTTTGGGGCGTGCCGTAGTTGTGCCCCCCCTCCCCACCTGTGCCCATGGTATTTTTAATGCGTAATTATGTACGCATGGCACGAACAACGCCGTTGGGCTGGGATTGGGGTGGCCGCCGTATTGCTACGCGAGCTCAGATCGCGCCAGGCGGTCTGTTTGCCGATTGCCCCGAGCGCGCTTGAAGGTGTCCGGGCTTTGAAACGCCGAACTGGTAGATTGCCTTGAGAGGCTGCTTTGCGCTTCTGCTGTGATGGTCGCGGTGTGCTCCTCTGTTTGGAGAGAGCGCTCTGTGTTTCCATTGACTGTAATAACTCCGCGAGGTCCTGGCATCTTGAGCTTGAGGTATGCATAATGTGGTACCGCATTGAATCTAGCAAATGCGGTTCGTCCGAGCAGCGCGTGATAACCACTGCGGAATGGGACTATATCGAAGATTAACTCTTCGCTTCGGAAGTTATCCGGGGATCCGAAGACCACTTCCAGTGTAATTGAGCCTGTGCAGTGGGCCTCTACGCCTGGAATGACGCCCTTAAAGGTCGTCTTTGTGGGTTTGATCCTTGAGGGGTCTATACCCATTTTGCGCACTGTGTCCTGATAAAGCAGGTTCAGGCTGCTGCCGCCGTCCATAAGGACTCGAGTGAGGTGAAATCCGTCGATGATTGGGTCTAGGACCAGTGCGGCGAATCCGCCGTGACGGATACTAGTGGGGTGGTCCCTGCGATCGAAGGTGATCGGACAGGAGGACCAAGGGTTGAACTTTGGGGCGACTGGCTCCAACGCATATACGTCCCTGAGCGCACGCTTCCGCTCCCTCTTGGGGATGTGGGTTGCGTATATCATGTTCACCGTCCGCACTTGCGGGGGAAACCTCTTCTGTCCTCCAGTGTGCGGCTGCCGGGGTTCTTCCTCGTCATCGCTATGCGGCCCCTTGTCCTTGTTTTCGGCAATTAACTTGCCGGCCTGCTTGAACACCCAACAATCCCTGTTGGTGTGATTGGCTGGCTTGTCTGGGGTGCCGTGTATTTGACACGAGCGATCGAGTATACGGTCCAAGCTGGACGGACCCGGCGTACTTTGTTTGAATGGCTTTTTCCGCTGACCGGGTTTAGAGCCTTTGAATCCGGCATTGACTGCCGTATCCTCAGTACTTTCGCCGTTAATGCGGCGCTTATGCTTGTTGCGACGTGACCTGCTATTGCCGTCCTTGGTATCTGAGGTACCATGGTTCTTTGATATGTTATTACTGCGAGCCAACCAGCTGTCTTCTCCCGCACAAAAGCGGGTCATGAGCGTCGTGAGGGCTGCCATAGATTTCGGCTTTTCCTGACCAAGGTGCCGGGCTAGCCACTCGTCTCGGATGTTGTGCTTGAAAGCCGCTAAGGCCTCCGCATCCGGACAGTCGATGATTTGATTTTTCTTTGTAAGGAACAGAGTCCAGAATTGCCTGGCCGACTCTTCTGGCTGCTGAATTATGTGGATCAAGTCATCGGCGTCTGGTGGTTGCACATAAGTGCCCTGAAAGTTGTCGAGGAATGCGGCTTCCAGATCTTCCCAACAGCTAATGGACTCTGCTGGCAAGCTATTAAGCCAATGTCGCACTGGTCCTTTGAGTTTGAGTGGCAGGTACTTGATGGCATGTAAGTCATCACCGCGGGCCATGTGGATGTGGAGGAGGAAGTCCTCAATCCATACCGCGGGTCTGTAGTGCCATCGTATGATTCAATGTTGACAGGTTCGAAACCTTCTGGGAATTGATGTTCCATTACTTCGTCTATGAAGCATAAGGGGTGTGCGGCGCATCTGTATTGGGCTATATCGCGACGCAGCTCGAATGGGTCCTGCCCGCTGTGTTCAGCCCGGCCGGATTTGCTTTTACTTTATCCGGCATGACGTTTATCGTCTCGTAGAATGGTGCGCTCTCGTGATCCGTAGATCGATCTTGAATGCTTTGCTTTGTCCTCCAATATGTCTCGCAGGTCTGGCATATCTCCCCATGCCTTTTTATTTGAATGGCGTTGGGGTGGAGGCTGAGCTTTTGGCTGGAATGCCTCTCTATCGTGGCCACGAGGTGGCCGATCAGCCATTTCGTACGCTTCTTCCTCCAGTCGGGGAAGCAACCTGCGCCTTGGATAACTCTTGGAGGGACGCTCGAGTTTATATTGCTCGGCCGCGAGGACTTCAGTCCATTTGTCAGCTAGCAGATCTTGGTCAGCTTGAAGCTGCTGCTGCTTTTTCTTCAGGCTATTTGCCGTGGCCATAAGCCTGCGCTTGAAGCGCTCTTGTTCGACGGGATCCTCTGGTACGGCGAATTCATCGTCGCCGAGGCTTGCCTCGTCTTCGGAGGGGGGCATGTAATTGTCATCCTCCTCTCCGCCAGCCGCTCTCTCAGGAGAGCTGGCTCCTTCATCCTCCTGCTCTTGCTGGAGGGGATTGTTGTTGTCTTCGGCGCTATCCGGAGTGTTATTATCTCCTGTGCCGGTATCACCACTTCTGCTTTGGCGGGACTTAGAGCGGTGCCGCTGACGTTGGCGCTTGGGTTGCTTCTTGGAGGGGTCATCCTCCGCCATCTCGTCGTCGTTGCCTTCATTGGGTGTATCCACCATGTATATGTCATACGACGAGGTGGCTTTCCAGTGCCCTATAGGTGTTGATTCATGTTCGTCTCCTACATCATTGTCCATACCGTCGATGTCTTCGGAGTCGAGGTCGAGCATGTCGGTTAAATTATCGATAGTGGCTACCAAGTGGGTGGCGGGTGGGCGTCGAATTTCTTCGTCATCCGTATCCCAATCCTGTTGGCCATAATCCGGCCAGGGCTCTCCTAACAAAGAGAGAGACCTTAGTGAATTCAGAATGTCGCCGAAGGGCAAGTGCTGAAAGATATCCGCGACGGTGAATTCCATGATCGGCGCCCAATCGGATTCGATTGGCAGGAGCACGGATGGTTCGGTTTCCGGAAGAGAGTCCGGTGCCTTGGAGTCACGGGCTACATGGAGATTTGTGCTGGTGTTCAGCTCGATCGCCGTTGAGACTGCAACCCCTGAGGTGGTGTCTAACCATCCGTCCTCAATTGGCGTAGTTGGTTCCGAACTAAGGGTCGGAGTTGATGCGGGCGCGGCTTCTGGGGTACTGTTCGGCGGTAGAGCTAGGTCATACCCATCGCGACAGTGGGGCGCGCCCTGCTGCGGCTCAAATCCGTCGAAAATCAAGTCTCCGCGGATGTCGGTCGTGTAGTTCAAACTTCCAAATCTGACCTGATGGCCAGGGGCGTAGCTTTCAATCTGCTCCAGATGGCCAAGCGAATTAGCCCACAGTGCAAAGCCGTCGAATACGAAGATCTGTCCGGGGAGAAAAGTCTCACCCTAGACCGCATCACTATCGATGATAGTAGGAGCCATCAAGCCTAACGGCGACGACACAGAGGAACTCTTAATGAAAGCACCAATGTCGGTGTCAAAACCGGCGGATCTCGGGTAGGGGGTCTCGAACTGTGCGTTTAGGCCGGATGGTAACAGGAGGCAAGGGACACGAAGTTTTACCCAGGTTCGGGCCCTCTTGATGGAGGTAAAACCCTACGTCCTGCTTGATTAATATTGATGATATGGGTGTTACAAGAGTAGATCTACCACGAGATCAGAGAGGCTAAACCCTAGAAGCTGGCCTACGGTATGATTGTATGTTGTCATTGTTGTCCTACGGACTAAAACCCTTCGGTTTATATAGACACCGGAGAGGGTTAGGGTTACACAAGGTCGGTTACAAAGGAGGAGATTTCCATATATGAATTGCCTAGCTTGCCTTCCATGCCAAGTAGAGTCCCATCCGGACACGAGACGAAGTCTTCAATCTTGTATCTTCATAGTCTAACAGTCCGGCCAATGGAGATAGTCCGGCTGTCCAGAGACCCCCCAATCCAGGACTCCCACAACCATGAATAAAATGTGAACCACCATCAGTCATTAAATATCTAGGGACTCCAAACCTCAGAAAAATAACTTCCTTAAGCATCTTTATAAAGGTGTTATGATCAGCACTACTAGTTGGAATAACTTCTACCCACTTAGTAATGTAATCAAAAACAACTAAAATATGTGTATACCCATTAGAGGAAGGAAACGGTCCCATATAATCAAAGCCCCAAACATCAAATGGTTCAATAACAAGTGAATAATTCATAGGTATTTGAGAGAAACCAGAATAATCATATAGAAATGTGTATGTTTGGATAATCTTTCTAGCATTTGATCAATAAAAGGTAAATGGTAATGATCCTTTTTAGTAGCTTTATTTAATTTGCGGAAATCAATTGCCATTCTATAACCTGTATGTGGCACCCGGCTCAGAGAAACCGGAACGCCCCGTATTCCAGCCCAGAGATCGGGGAGAAGTCTCTGGAATACGGCACTGCTTCACATAGAACAAATCATCTCTTATTACAAGAATAATAATACAAAGGCCTGATGTTACAAAGAAGCACATCAGCACGACGACACTATGCATGCGATACTATACTTGCTCTATGCTAGCAGCAGAACAACTCATAGCAGCGGAATACTTCTAGCAGCGGAACAACGACGAAGGTGGTGAACTCCACTCCACAGGGACTCTGACTGGGACACGATCTAGCGAGCACGCACGGCAACCTCGACAAGCAATCAAGCAATCATGGCATCACCTGCAATCTGGCATGACACGCCAGGTCAGTACATTGAATGTACTTGCAAGCTCACAACAACCATAAACATCAAGGCAAGACAATAACATAGCATTAACAGGTTAATTAATTAACAACTACCATGATGAAGCAACTACTAAGCATGGTATGAAACTAATACAATACTAATAAATCACCATCTCAGATCTCCATAACCATATCTCTCTTGGCTAACCGGCCAAGCAATATACCATCTCGATCACCTAGTGATCAAAACCAAATGGTGATCATTTACGGATCACAAACGGACCAACCTCGTGGTCTTAGATCGGGTTACCTTGTAACCAAACGGTGATCTTTCCGGCGATCACAACCATGACCAACACTTGGTCTCAAACGTCGTCATCAATATCCTGCCAATCTGTACTGCTCAAAATATCAACATATAAATCACCTATAAGTCATTTTGTCATCTGAGTGTTGATCGAACGGTGTGACCTAGTACGAACCCATGCCCATGACCAAGGATGCGGCTATCGATAGTTTAAACACACACACTCTGCAGAGGTAGCGCACTTTACCCACACCACGGAACTCATGGCCTCGCACTCCCATTCGGGTGGACCAACGGCATTCCGATAGAACCGATCTACTGCCATGACACTCTCCCAGCCACTCCGACCAACACCCTTTTTTGGGTTCAGTCCTGGGTGGCCATTTGCCTACCAAAGGCACCAACGGCCACCATCGTGGCAAAACAAAAACGGTCCCAAATGTGGACAAAAAGGCGCCTAACAACAACTACGGGCACACAAGGTTATGTCTGCTTACCGGGCCAGGGTACCGCACGCCCATAACCTTCCCTCGTTAGAGGCACCGGCGAGAGGCACGACAATAGACCGCATTAGGGCCTTCCCATAAAAGGCAAATGTGGTTGCACTGGAAAAAGCCCGGTTCGGTGGCACCTGACCAACTTAATGACGGAATTTATCCCCAAAATATAATAGTAATGACTAATACTCTGGTATCATCTATCAACCTATAATCCAAGTCATAGCAGTATCCAACAAATAATCCAAAGCTTAATATCGTCTTACCAAAATACTCCAAGGACAGTATGACACTACTATCATGATGAATCCAAGAATGATAATACTACTACTCAAATATCAAGAACTAACTATCCATCTATGATCCGCATGCAAGCATCATCTTCATACTCCAAAACATAATATCATCTAGCATTATGATGAAAATAACACCAGCCACTAATAATCCAAAGGCAACATGATATCCAAAGTAATACTTCAGAATAATACCAGATACCATCATGAAAATAATCATAATAGCCACTAAGAATCCAAAGGCACATGTCATCCACATAATCATCAAAATATAAGTCCTAGAACTCCAAGCAATATCATGGCAATATCAAGATCAAAACAATACTCCAAGAAATACCATGAACAAATCATACATAGATAATGCAATATTTTAAACAAGTTCAAATAAATAAACCATGTCACTGCATTGCAATCATGCAAAAGGAGGGTGTGGCTTGCCTAGGGTGGAAGAAATCACCGGGAAAAAGTGCGAGAAGTTCGCGAAAAGAATCACCGGAAAACATTCTCTCTCGGAGGGGCTGATTTAGCACAAGGGCAAAATGGTCATTTTCAGGATGTCAAAACATGGTGAAAATGATACCAACAGAACGGGCTCGATGAAACGAAGAAGTGGGCTTTGGATTCACTTGATTTGGAGCTAGGAGTAAAAAGATATGAAGTGTTTTCTGCCAGGGACCCATTTGTAAATAAAAACATCACAAACAGGCCCTCAGCCGAAAAAAACAGAACGCGCCTTTCCAGGAATACGCTTTCCAGAGAGGAAAACGCATTCCGGGCTGAAACAGAGAGGAAATACGCTTTTAGGATAACGAAAACGTACTTTGAGCTGAACTGCCTATAGAATACGCTTTCAGCTTATGAACACGTACCTACCGGAAATGCCCGTCCACTTATGCACGTCATCAGCGCCTGGTCAACGCATGAGAGGCTGACGGGCGGGTCCCACGCGCAGGGGGTTGGCGTCTTCATCTTCAAGCGCTCGTCTGTGCTCGCCCGTGGTCTAGAGGGAGGGGCGCGGTGGCGGCCTGGCCGGCTCCGGCCACCTCTGGCCGAGCGGGAGGCACCAACGGACTCGGGGAGGGGCGCCGCATCCATTCAGAGGGTTGGACAGCACCGGGGAGGAGCAAGATGGAGGGGAGGGGTGGCCCCATGAGGAGGGTAGAGAGCTTCGGGCGGCGGTGGTTCTTAGCGTTGAGGCCGTCTCCGGTGAAGGGAGAGGGGGTGGGACGAACTACGGGGAGGAGAGGAGTGCTCTTGTGGTGTTGGAACAGGGAGAGGAGGCGCGGCTCGCCGGAATTTAGGCGGAGCACCACGGTGGCCATGGTGGCAATGGAGGGCACAGGAGCTCCTCGAGCTGGAATGAGAGGCTGGGAAGGGGTACTGGGGTGCGGGGAGGCTGCTGGTGTGCTCGAAAGGCTCGGTGAGGCCTATATATAGGCGGGCGAGGGAGGCCGAGCCGGTCACCGCCGTGCATGCCCGGTCAAAGCACTGGCGATGCTCATCGATCACGGGGAGGCGCGGGAACGCGACGAGGGGGTGCGGACGAGCCGCAGAGGTCACGGAGACGAGCGGAGCTCGGGGACAAGAAGAGGAAGAGGACACCGAGGAGGGAAATGACGGTCGGCTACAGCACGTCCGTGGGCACACGGCGACGAGAGCTGACGGAGGGCTTATGGAGGGGGAGATGGCTCTAGGGGGACGGCGACGACACGGTAAAACTGCTGGACATGCTCACGCGCGCAAAGCCGGCGAGAGGAGGAGGTGCCGAAGCACAAACGGCCACTGGACGCGGCCACTGCACACAGAGCGCGTGCACAGTGATGCCATTAACGCGGTCACCGCGTGAACCGGCATGTAGCGGGGGATATGGGCTGGAAATTGTTGTCTATGGGTAAGTTCTTCCAGGGGAGGTTACAACTGCGGTGGTAGATAGATGAAAATTTCCCTGGTTAAATGGTAATATACCTCTAAAATTTACTGCAGTAAACTTGAATGAGCACTGGTGATCAACTTCTAGAGTTTCTTTTCCCTCTCGTTGTCATGTTGGTAGGAGTTCCTGGAGCAATACTTCGAGACAATGATGGTGATCGAATCAACGTTCTTATGGAGTGCACCCTGGATCGTGAAGATTGTGTTAGTTTGTGTTCCCCCTTCATCTTACCTCACGTCTTGAATCTCGGGGCGAGATTCTTGTTTAGCGGGGGTGAGTTGCACATCCCTAGCTTTACCTTGCACTAGGCTAGCACTTGTCTGTTGCATCATGTTTAAATTTTATGTAAAGATGAAATGGGGACTGATAAACCCTAGCAGCAAATGAAATTCAACTAGGGTCAAAATTAAATCTTTTCAATGAACCCAAAATGCCCTTCTAAAATGTTCATCATCTTTACCTTGGTCTAGAACCTCCGACAAAAATGGTGCACAAATTTCTAGGTCATCCAAAGGTCACTAAATTAAATCATATGTTATTTGAATTTGGGCATTTAAATGCTAGTAAATATTTTAAATGCCCATGTAATCCTAAACTAATATGTTCCATGTTGGATATATTATATACAGTCGGCATGTGCAGTTTGGTGATTTTTGAAAGGGTCTAGGTATTTTTAGAAAAGCCACAAAGATTACAAAAAAATAGAAAACTGGAACAAAAGAGAGAGAGAGAGCGAGCGAGAGAGAGAGAGAGAAAGGAACTTACCTGGGCTTACCTCACCAGTGCAGCCACCTGGAGCCCAAGTGGCTGGCCCAGCCCACCTTCCCGGCTCCCTGTCGTCTTCCTCCCCGCGCCAATAGGCAGCGCGCGTGGCCGACGCACGCCGACACGCGCCCGGCCACCTCCTGCTTCCGCCGCTGCCCCAACGCGTCTGGACGATGCCACGCACCCCCAACCTCTCTCTCCCTCTCTCGTGCCTTCTCCCCCTCCTCTGGCTCTCTCCTTCCTCCCACCAAGCGGAGCTCATCACCGCCGCTCATTGTTGCCGTAGCCGCCGCCTCTCCCTCGCCTCTCTGAGCTGTCCCCAAGCTCTGCCACGACGTCTTCGTCCTCTCCACGGGGTCAAGCGGTGCCAGGAGCTCTGCTTCGTCCCCAACGCCACCGTCTTCCGCCTCGATCGTCCGAGATCGCCGGCAACGCCACGACACCATCCGGCCACCCCCGAGCTAGCTAACCTGTTCATCTTCCCCGCCGTGAGCTCCTGACCTGAACCCCCCTCTCTGTTTTCTCTGTTGCACGCCATAGCTGACACACCTCGCCTGCTCGCACGCGCCGCCGCCTGAGCTCCTCGCCGCTGTGGCCACCTACATTGGAGCTCAAAACCAAGCGCATCACCGCGCGTAGCACATCACCACGGGGCCGTAGCAACCACCCAGTGCTCCTGTCATGCCCTGCGGCATCGAGTCCGTCGATGTCCGAACTCCGGCGCCGCTCCGCTCGTCGGTGCCGTCGACTCCGGCCATCCCGGCCCCTCTCGTGTGCTTCCCTGGATGCGGCGCACGCCCAGCTCCACATAGAGCCCCTCCGCCGTCCTTTTGGTTGCCTGAGGGCGAAACCCGAGCCTCCGTCGTGCGTGCTATCACCGGCGACGAGCCGCCGGCGTGTTAGACCTATTGACCAGGGGTTTGACCTCCCCCGGGTCATTGACATGTGGGGCCAGCCCCTGCTAATTACCTAGTTTAGGTTTAACTAAAATAGGATTAGCCCTGTGACACTGACACGTGGGCCCCACCATCCAGGTTTGACCTGGACCGCCCAGTTGACTTGCCGACTTTGCTGTGACGTAATGCTGACGCTATAAATCATTTTCTGGATTTAAGTTTATTCAGGAAATTCCAGAAAATGCTACAAACTTAAAAAATTCGTAGAAATTAATCTGTAACTCCAAATGCAAAGATTTATATATGAAAAATGATCAGAAAAATTCAATCTATCCACTGGTACTGGTTTCATGCATGATAAAGCAACTGAACCTGGCTGTTCAAGTGAAACAAGTTAATGCACCTTTATGACCTCATAAAATGGGTTTGCATTTGAATCTTTGGTTCAAATAGACTCATTTCAATCTGTTCTAACTTGCATTAGCCCAAAACACATTCATATTGCCATGGCATTCATGCATCATATTGTTTAATGGCATTGATGGTGTTTCTTCTTTGTTTGTCGGTGGTTATCCCCTCTTAGTAGACGTGTTTCGACGACGAGTTCGATGACACCGTTGAAGAGTTATACTATCTTCAGAAGTGCCAGGCAAGCAAAACGCACTTGTTCATTCAGATACAATACCACTCTCTCGCTCCTTCTCTCTTTTACTGCATTAGGACAACAATGATTCAACTGTTACATGTTGCGGTAGTTGAACCCCTTTCCTCTGCATGACCTGTCGTTGCCACAGTAAATAGATGAAACCCACTAGCATGAGTAGGAGTTGTTTGAGCCCTGATTTGCCTACTCGTTCATGTTTGCTTGTCATGCTTGCTATTGCTTAGAGTTGTGTCAGGTCTGATTCATCGGAGATGAATTGGAAAGTTGTGAACATGTCCTAATGTGTGTGAGCTAAGTGTGTTGAACATGATTTGGTAAAGGTATCGACGAGAGGCCATGTAGGAGTACATGGTGGGTTGTTTCATTGGAACCTTAAGCACCGAGATCTGTATGTGTGATTTAAGAACCAGTTACTACCATGCATTGGGATCCTTAATTGACCCTCTCGGCTTCTTAACCACCCTAGTCCTCTATCCAGGAGTTGCAACTAGTTTCTGGTGTTTGTAGGATATGTGTTGGCGGCCGTGCGTAGCACTGACCCCAAGGGTGGGCTATGATGCAGTTGATACACCGTGGTCGGGCATGCCAGGTGCCTGTTTGGTGTCTCGGAACCCTATACACATCGTTCGGGGTCGTATGTGGAAACCTCGGCCGGACTCCCTGCGGATGGAACCTGGATAGGCGATAAACCGAGACTAGAGACTTGAGTGTTTAGGTAGGCCGTGGCCGACACCCTCGTTGGGCTTCCGCTTGAAGGTTGCCGAGTACATGTCGTGTAAACGACGGTAAGTGGTAAGAGCATGTATGAAGAAGTACACCCCTGCAGGGTTAACATCATCTATTCGAATAGCCGCATCCGCGGTAAAGGACTACTTGGTTGCATGTACCGTTCATAGACAAGAGAAAGTGGATACTCTAAAATGTGCAAGATAAGCGTGAGTGCTATGGATGGTGTTCTCGTAGGGAGACGGGAGCGGATCCATAGTGGTGTATTGATATGGTGAATATGTGGACTCATGTGCGCCACCTCAAAAGAGTTGCTTGCAGTCGTAGTTCAGGATAGCCACCGAGTCAAAGCTGGCTTGCTGTAGTTAAACTCCACCACCCCCTTTATTGATACCGATGCATATGTAGATAGTTCTGATATAAGTCTTGCTGGGTACATTTGTACTCACATTTGCCTATTTTATGTTTTGCAGAGAGACGTCAGTCTTGCTAGTAGTTCCGTGTGGACTTCGACGTTTAGCTTGATACCTCGGCTACGATCTTGTGCCCTCGGTAGGATCTGGTAGATAGTCAGGCTTCTCAGCCTTTTTCATTTGTAGATGTCTGTACTCAGACATGTTAAGCTTCCGCATGTGCTTTGTCTGGTATGCTCTGAATGTTGGGTCATGAGACCCATGTTTGTAATATCTGGCTCTTCGGAGCCTAATGAATAAATACTTTGAGTCGTAGAGTTTTGTTGTGATGCCATGTTGTATTTGCACATATCGAGCATATTGTGTGTATGTTATTGAAATGCTTGGTATGTGTGGGATCCGACAATCTAGTTGTTTATCCTTGGTAGCCTCTCTTATGGGGAAATGTAGTCTCGTGTTTCCACTGAGCCTTGGTAGTCTGCTACAGCCCGGTTTACCGGAGTCCTGCTAGCCCAGTACTACTACTCTGGAACACTTAGACTGGCCGGCATGTGATTCACTTTGTTCCTGTGTCTGTCCCTTTGGGGAAATGTCACACTATGACTTCCGGAGTCCTGCTAGCCTGCTACAGCCCGGGTTCCCGGAGTCCTGTTAGCCAGTTGCTACAGCCCGGATTCACACGCTGATGACCGACATGTTCGATGTTGTTTCATGTATGCCTGTCCCTGTAAGTTAGTGCCACTTTGGGTTCATGACTAGTCATGTCGGCCCGGGTTCTCTGTCATATGGATGCTAGCGAGACTATCATATACGTGAGCTAAAAGGCGCAAACGGTCCCGGGCCAGGTAAGGTGGCACCCGTGGGAATACCGTGCGTGAGGCCGCAAAGTGATATGAAGTGTTACATGCTAGATCGGTGTGACTTAGGATCGGGGTCCTGATAGATTTGGTATCAGAGCCTGATTGCTTGTAGGATTACCAAGCCAAACTGGTCGAAGTTGAGTCTAGAAATGATTTGGTTATGTAAGGGAACATACGGCTCTTTTTACTCCTTTACCTTATGTCCTTCTGATCTGAGTCATCCTCTTCTCTTCTATGGGGATTAAGAACTAGGCCTTCTCATCTATCTATCAAGATGACGAGTTACTATGATAGAGACTTATAGGATTGATGGATTTAAGCCCCAGTTCAGTTTCTGCTACTTCCATGTGTTCATAGCTGGCCTCAGAACCTTGATATGATGTTGTTGAGTGGTTATGCCACCATTTTGCAGGATGTCTCAATTCTTTTTGAGCATTTATAGCCGTTATGCTATCCGAGTCATCCTAGGTTACTAAATAGTCTAATGCATTTGCAAATCCTTTCTTTCCGTTCCCGATGTCCTTTTTGGTCAGAATAAGCACACTATCCAGTACGTTGAGGTAGTCTATTGCCTCGGTATATATGTTGGGGCTATTTTTATGCCCCTAGGTGTTTTAGGGAGTCACCTAGTAAACTAGCCATGTTATGTGTTCCCGGTGTGATGATTCTGGCCGTCATTCTCGAAAGCATCCCGTGATGCCATTTAGTTAGTAGGCATTCTATTCCTAGGTTTTGAACCCGAGATTCACCCTACTTATTTCTTGTTGATAGTGTTTGCTCGTTCCTTTAGGTTATTAGTAACCTTGTGATAGTCCTCGAGGCTCGTGGCATTTCCTTCTTCCAAATACCATGAACTGCTTATGGCAGAAGTTCTTTGAACCAAAAGATCACAACAAGAGTGCTCTTGAGGAGTTCTCCATTCTGCATTGTGAATCTGCCAGTCCTACATTTCTGCATGGATTATCTGGAAGAAATATGTTGAGCTTTGTTCAACATACTAATCTATGCATTCACAACTCAGAAAGTGCTATGTTCCTTTGAGTTGTCCCTCTTCGGTTGGATTCCGACCCTCATGTATCAGTTGATAGTCAAGAGTATGTCGTGCATTTGTGCTCATCGATGCCTACTATTCTTGTGGTCCATCAAGCCATTCTATTCCGGAATGACTAGGAGAAACAAACTCCATTACCCCATCCATATCTAGGGTTGGGTCAAAGTAGTCGTATTTCGCAGACCAAAATGCCAATCCAGCTTTTGCTTTGTTCTACCTCAGAGTATTACCCCCTTTATGTCAGGACTGTCATGAGAATTGCACCATCTCTCATGAATTCTTTATGCAGTGATACTTCTTGCCATCCTTTTTCATTCCTCGGTTCCGTGTTGTCGCAATCGGAATGCCGACAAGTGAACCGTGATGTGTGAAATAAATACTCCTAGCAACTATGTTGCTTGGTAGTTAATGGACAATAATCTTATCCTTAGCGTGTTGATTATTGAATCATCACCCTAAGGTTGATTGTGCTACCTAGTCCTTATTTCTGGTGCACTTTTCGATCAATGAGTTAGGATAGTGTCAATCCTTGCTTATTTGATCATATCGTCTTGCCCTGAAAAGCAAGATTGTTCTCAGGCTTAGTGACATATCGGTGATTTGTGATTTTCCAAAGATCTTCTCGGAAGTATTACCTGGTTGTCACCTGACCGCTATGTTGAGTTCGTGATCAAGTTGGTTTTCTTATAAATCACCCCTTCTCCAATAATCTGTGTTGGATATCCCTGAGCTAGTTGGTTGAGCTAGACAACAACTTGGAGAGTTGGAAGGTAAAAGCTTTGCTTAACTTAGTTCATCTCTAAGGGATATCTTCTCTGTGTGTGTTTGTGTTGAAGAAAGATGATATCTTCATCAATTGGTCCTCGTGATCAGTTGTTGGACCTATTGTCTTACCCAATCTTTGATTTGAGTATGGGTTATCATCAAATCAAATCAGAACCAACGATGTTCATAATGTTGTCTTACTCGTGGTTGATCCCTCGAGCATACACCATTATATCTTTTGGGTCTGACCAATGCTACCACTTGTTCACATAATTATGGAATTCCATCTCCATGGAAACCTGGATGAATTGTTGTTGAGCCCGTCAGCAACACTGCTACCTTCTCCATGATTCGTGTTGAACATCCAGCTAGTATTGGAAACTTTATAAGCATTATCTTCGTGTTCCATTCATGAAGCATATGTTCGGATGGAAGAAGTGACTTCCTCTAATTCACGTGCATATGATGCAAGTTGCCGCCATGAATTTGAGAAAGTTTGTTTCGCTTCCTCTGGAATCATCCCAAGTCAGTCATGCATACATGCGAAGTATTCTGTGGTTTGGAGACTTGCAACCTTCATTCTATAGGAATCCCTAGCACACCAAGCCACTGATTGATTTGTTTAAGGAAAAGAAGTTCTTAAGTGCTAATCCTTAAGGACCCAAAGGTACATGCGCAGGACTTCGCTCTCCGCGATGATGGTTCCAATCAGAACTCCGTAGTGTTTCGTTGTAAGACTACTATGTGGTCATGCTTGTCTTGGACAACGTGCTCACATGTATGTAGTAGAACCAGCTTATGTTTTGGAGCTTGCTAACGTAGTTCATCTCCCGAGAGTCTCACAATGTTATCTTGTCGATTTGTGTTGCAACCCTTCTTTTCAGACATGTGAGTCTAAAATATCCTATTACCAACCAGATCTGAATCTCAGGTAGATATGATGGTTGGAACTTTTCCAAGATCTATGATGTAGGTCCCGACAGGGTTGATGTTCTGGTCGACACACCTAGCCGGAAGATCTGTCATTGTAGTAGCTTTGACCATCTTTCCATGAGGATTTCGTGCGACTTATTCTAGAAGTTGTTCCTTAGGGATCCTTGTGCTCCCAGTTTCTTCGATGATTCTATAACCATTGAAACGTTGGAAACACTCTCGACTGTTGAGTTTTTCCCCAGTTACCAGAATCATTCCCAGCATTTGTATTTTGTTCCCAGCTTGCACCATAGTAATTGTTTTCCAGGATCATCTTCAAAAGTGGACTTACCATGGGTCCCATCCATTTTAGATGATAAGCAAAAATCATCCGTTGCGTTATCTTCAACAAGGTAGTCCACATCATCCATCCTAGTCCGAGTATGTCATTCTTTCGGACTCCTTCAAATGATTGATTGTATTTGCCCTAGGATGGTATCAAGAGTTTAAATGATCTTTGAATCAAAAGTAATTCTTTTTGCCACTTCAAAGAATTATTCTACGAGTCTCCTTCCCTAAGGTGCCCCGATATGGAATCATAGCAATTCATCTCCTTGCTACTCTGAAATCTATGCACCATCTTCTTCAGCGTGGAGTTTTTTCCTACCCAGTAGAACTTTGTCATCTACCTCTTTCCATCACTCCTAATGTGTGCTTCACGTCTCAGCTCGTGAGATGTATCTATGTCTCATTCCGTGAGTTAATCCTGAGTTGCTCGGTCTTCAAGAAGATCGATCCTTCTAGAGTTTCTTTTCCCTCTCGTTGTCATGTTGGTAGGAGTTCCTGGAGCAATACTTCGAGACAATGATGGTGATCGAATCAACGTTCTTATGGAGTGCACCCTGGATCGTGAAGATTGTGTTAGTTTGTGTTCCCCCTTCATCTTACCTCACGTCTTGAATCTCGGGGCGAGATTCTTGTTTAGCGGGGGTGAGTTGTCACATCCCTAGCTTTACCTTGCACTAGGCTAGCACTTGTCTGTTGCATCATGTTTAAATTTTATGTAAAGATGAAATGGGGACTGATAAACCCTAGCAGCAAATGAAATTCAACTAGGGTCAAAATTAAATCTTTTCAATGAACCCAAAATGCCCTTCTAAAATGTTCATCATCTTTGCCTTGGTCTAGAACCTCTGACAAAAATGGTGCACAAATTTCTAGGTCATCCAAAGGTCACTGGATTAAATCATATGTTATTTGAATTTGGGCATTTAAATGCTAATAAATATTTTAAATGCCCATGTAATCCTAAACTGAAATGTTCCATGTTGGATATATCCTATACAGTGGGCATGTGCAGTTTGGTGATTTTTGAAAGGGTCTAGGTATTTTTAGAAAAGCCACAAAGATTACAGAAAAATAGAAAACTGAAACAAGAGAGAGAGAGAGAGAGAGAAAGGAACTTACCTGGGCTTACCTCACCTGTGCAGCCACCTAGAGCCCAAGTGGCTGGCCCAGCCCACTTTCCCGGCTCCCTGTCGTCTTCCTCCCCACGCCAATAGGCAGCGCGCGTGACCGACACACGCCGGCACGCGCCCGGCCACCTCCTACTTCTGTCGCTGCCCCGACGCGTCTGGACAACGCCATGCACCCCCCGACCTCTCTCTCCCTCTCCCGTGCCTTCTCCCCCTCCTCTGGCTCTCTCTCCCCCCCATCGAGCGGAGCTCGTCACCGCCGCTCATTGTTTCCGTAGCCGCCGCCTCTCCCTCGCCTCTCTGAGCTGTTCCAGAGCTCTGCCACGACGTCTTCGTCCTCTCCACGGGGTCAAGCGGCGCCAGGAGCTCTGCTTCGTCCCCAACATCGCCGTCTTCCTCCTCGGTCGTTCGAGATCGCCGGCAACGCCACGACACCGTCCGGCCACCCCGAGCTAGCTGACCTATTCATCTTCCCTGCCGTGAGCTCCTGACCTGAACCCCCCTCTCTATTTTCTCTGCTGCACGCCGTAGCTGACACACCTCGCCTGCTCGCACGCGCCGCCGCTTGAGCTCCTCGCCGCCGTGGCCACCTACACTCGAGCTAAAAACCGAGCGCATCACCGTGCGTAGCGCGTCACCACAGGGCCGTAGCAACCACCCATTGCTCCTGCTGTGCCCTGCGGCGTCGAGTCCGTCGACATCCGAACTCCGGCACCGCTCCGCTCGTCGGTGCCATCGACTCCGCCCACCCCGGCCCCTCCCGTGTGCTTCCCTGGATGCGGCACATGCCCAGCTCCACGCAGAGCCCCTCCGCCGTCCTTTTGGTCGCCTGAGGGCGAAACCCGAGCCTCCATCGTGCGTGCTATCACCGGCGATGAGACGCCGGCGTGTTAGGGCTGTTGACCACGGGTTTGACCTCCCCTGGGTCATTGACATGTGGGGCCAGCCCCTGCTAATTACCTAGTTTAGGTTTAACTAAAATAGGATTAGCCCTGTGACACTGACACGCGGGCCCGACCATCCAGGTTTGACCTGGACCGCCCAGTTGACTTGCTGACTTCGCTGTGACGTAATGCTGATGCTATAAATCATTTTCTGGATTTAAGTTTATTTAGGAAATTCTAGAAAATGCTACAAACTTCAAAATTTGTAGAAATTAATCTATAACTCCAAATGCAAAGATTTATATATGAAAAATGATCAGAAAAATCCAATCTATCCACTGGTACTGGTTTCATGCATGATAAAGCAACTTAACCTGGCTGTTCAAGTGAAACAAGTTAATGCACCTTTATGACCTCATAAAATGGGTTTGCATTTGAATCTTTGGTTCAAATGGACTCATTTCAATCTGTTCTAACTTGCATTAGCCCAGAACACATTCGTATTGCCATGTCATTCATGCATCATATTGTTGCATGGCATTGATGGTGTTTCTTCTTTGTTTGTCGGTGGTTGTCCCCTCTCAATAGACGTGTTTCGACGATGAGTTCGATGACACCGTTGAAGAGTTATACTATCTTCAGAAGTGCCAGGCAAGCAAAACCCCCTTGTTCATTCCGATACAATCCCACTCTCTCGCTCCTGCTCTCTTTTACTGCATTAGGACAACAACGATTCAACTGTTACATGTTGCGGTAGTTGAACCCCTTTGCTCTGCATGACCTATCGTTGCCACAGTAAATAGATGAAACCCACTAGCATGAGTAGGAGTTGTTTGAGCTCTGATGTGCCTACTCATTCATGTTTGCTTCTCATCCCTGCTATTGCTTAGAGTTGTGTCAGGTCTGATTCATCGGGGATGAATTGGAAAGTTGTGAACATGTCCTAATGTGTGTGAGCTAAGTGTGTTGAACACGATTTGGTAAAGGTATCGATGGGAGGCCATGAAGGAGTAGATGGTGGGTTGTCTCATTGGAACCATCCTTAAGCACCGAGATCTGTATGTGTGACTTAAGAACCAGTTACTACCATGCATTGGGATCCTTAATTGACCCTCTCGGCTTCTTAACCACCCTAGTCCTCTGTCTAGGAGTTGCAACTAGTTTCTGGTGTTTGTAGGATATGTGTTGGCGGTCGTGTGTAGTGCTGACCCCAGGGGTGGGCTATGATGTGGTAGATACACCATGGCCGGGCATGTCGGGCGCCCGTTTGGTGTCTTGGAACCCTGTACACATCGTTCGGGGCCGTATGTGGAAACCTCGGCCGGACTCCCTGTGGATGGAACCTAGATAGGTGATAAACTGGGACTAGAGACTTGAGTGTGTAGGTAGGCCGTGGCCGACACCCTCGTTGGGCTTCCGCTTGAAGGTTGCCGAGTACATGTCGTGTAAACGACGGTAAGTGGTGAGAGCGTGTATGAAGAAGTACACCCCTGCAGGTTTAACATCATCTATTCGAATAGCCGCGTCCACGGTAAAGGACTACTTGGTTGCCTGTACCGTTCATAGACAAGAGAAAGTGGATACTCTAAAATGCGCAAGATAAGCGTGAGTGCTATGGATGGCATTCTCGTAGGGAGACAGGAGCGGATCCATAGTGGTGTATTGATATGGTGAATATGTGGACTCATGTGCGCCACCTCAAAAGAGTTGCTTGCAGTCGTAGTTCAGGATAGCCACCGAGTCAAAGCTGGCTTGCTGCAGTTAAACTCCACCACCCCCTTTATTGATACCGATGCATATGTAGATAGTTCTGATGTAAGTCTTGCTGGGTACATTTGTACTCAGGTTTGCCTATTTTATGTTTTGCAGAGAGACGTCAGTCTCGCTAGTAGTTCTGTGTGGACTTCGACGTTTAGCTTGATACCTCAGCTGCGATCTTGTGCCCACGGCAGGATCTGGTAGATAGTCAGGCTTCTCAGCCTTTTTCATTTGTAGATGTCTGTACTCAGACATGTTAAGCTCCCGCGTGTGCTTTGTCTGGTATGCTCTGAATGTTGGGTCATGAGATCCATGTTTGTAATATCTGGCTCTTTGTAGCCTAATGAATAAATACTTTGAGTCGTAGAGTTTTGTTGTGATGCCATGTTGTATTTGCACATATCGAGCATATTGTGTGTATGTTATTGAAATGCTTGGTATGTGTCTGATACGACAATCTAGTTGTTTATCCTTGGTAGCCTCTCTTATGGGGAAATGTAGTCTCATGTTTCCACTGAGCCTTGGTAGTCTGCTACAACCCGGTTTACCGGAGTCATGCAAGCCCAGTACTACTGCTCCGGAACACTTAGACTGCCCGGTATGTGATTCACTTTGTTCCTGTGTCTGTCCCTTCGGGGAAATGTCACGCGGTGACTTCCGGAGTCCTGCTAGCCTGCTACAGCCCGGGTTCCCGGAGTCTTGTTAGACCAGTTGCTACAGCCCGGATTCACACGCTAATGACCGACATGTTCGATGTTGTTTCATGTATGCCTGTCCCCGTAAGTGAGTGCCACTTTGGGTTCACGACTAGTCATGTCGGCCCAGGTTCTCTGTCATACGGATGCTAGCGACACTATCATATACGTGCGCCAAAAAGGCGCAAACGGTCCCGGGCCAGGTAAGGTGGCACCCGTGGGAATACCGTGCGTGAGGCCGCAAAGTGATATGAAGTGTTACATGCTAGATCGGTGTGACTTCGGATCGGGGTCCTGACAGACCAGTAATGAATATAGTTGCTTCACAACTGCATTTTTGGTCCAGAAATAAGATTTGGATGATGCACTCACATGGAGCATCAACATGAGCTCAAATTTGGCAAGTCTTAGTTATTTGGTCATAAGAAGATTCTGTAAAAAGTTTGCACCAAATGGATTCACCAAAATGGTACTTCCTTCATAGCTATCCCCTCTGTCCAGAAGCTTGCACAACTTCTAGAGAAATATTGGCTTTAAGAATTGATCCCAAATTTGGTGGAGAGAAGTTATTTGTGTAGGAGAATGCTCTGGTAAATGTTCAGGAAAGATGAAGCAATATAAAATATACTTGCTTCACAACCTGAAAATATTGACAGAATCAAAGATTTGATGTTGTTCTCACATAGATCAAGGGATGGAGCTGAAATTTGGAGGAGTGTGATAATATAGGAACATGAAGGAGTGTGCCAAATTTCAACTCATTTGGAAGCTCCTAGCTAGTACTTCCTTCATAATGCCTTCTGTCTGACAGAAAGTTTGAAAAATTGCTGAGGAAGATTGACTAGGCAAATAAAGTTGAATTTTGGCATGAGGCAATGATTTGGACATAAGAGAATTCCAAAAAAAATTGGGAGCAATCAGGAAAGGATAGATGGCACTTTCTTCACAAAGTGCCCCTCTGGACAGAAATGAAGAATAATTGGTGGGGAATTATTCTTGGGCTAGGACAGGAAAGTTTGGGCATATTTGAGCAATATATGACCCAAAGTAATTATGAGAATTATTTGGGAATTTTGTATGGACAGAAATATAGGTTGCTTCACAACCTAGGGTAGATAGGGTTATTCCTTTAATAGAAAAAGGAATATCCCCTAGAAAAAGATTTTAGGGTTTGGGATAGAATGGAAATGATATGGTCTTGGGCAAGGTTTTGAGAATGATGAGCCACCTGAGAGAGGAAATGAGGATGATTTCCCAGGTGACAAGGCCACAGAACCACTCCAAAAAGAAAAACAGAGCAAAAACCAATAAATCAAAAAGAAAAAGAAAAGGGCCAAAAACCAGGCTGTTACACTGTAACAATTCTTTGTGGGATCAATTCATGTTCATCGTTAGGAACAACAGTAATACCTCCCTTCTTAGGGAAACAATGGACAGGACTTACCCACTGACTATCAGCAACGGGATAAATTATACCTGCCTCCAGAAGTTTTAGTATTTATTTTCTTACCACTTCTTTAATCTTAGGATTTAACCGTCGTTGTTGATCAACAACCAGTTTCGCGTCTTTCTCCAATTTTATTTTTTGCTGGCATAGAGTGGGACTAATGCCCTTAAGATTATCAAGAGTATATCCAATAGTAGCACGGTGCTTCTTCAGAGTTTTCAATAATTTCTTTTCTCCATGCTCTGAAAGATTAGCACTAATAATAACAGGATATATCTATTTCTCATCAAGATAAGCATTTTTAAGAGTATCAGGTAAAGGTTTAAGCTCAAACACAAGATCACCCTTGGGTGGAGGAGGATCCCCTAGGATTTCAACAGGCAAGTTGTGTTTCAAAATAGGTCCATGTTTAAAGAATACTTCAACTATTTCCCTTCTTTCATTCATAACATATCATTTTCATGGTCGGGCAAATATTGTTCTAAAGGATCATTAGGAGGCACAGCAATAGAAGCAAGACCAATAGTTTCATCTTTACTAGGCAATTCTTTATCATGGGGTTGTGTACGAAATTTAGCAAAATTAAACTCATGAGACATATCCCCCAAACCAATAGTAACAACATCCTTTTTACAGTCTATCCTAGCATTAACAGTATTCAAGAAGGGTCTACCAAATATAATGGGACAAAAGTTATCTTGTGGGGAACCAAGAACAAGAAAATCAGCAGGATATTTAAGTTTCCCACACAAGACTTTAACATCTCTTACAATTCCAACTGGTGAAATAGTGTCTCTATTGGCAAGCTTAATCGTAACATCAATTTCCTCTATCTCAGCAGGTGCAATATCATGCATAATTTCTTTGTATAAGGAATGAGGTATTGCACTCGCACTAGCACCCATATCACATAAGCCATGATAGCAATGATCTCCTATTTTAACAGAAATAACAGGCATGCCTACAATAGGTCTATGTTTATTTTTAGTATCAAGTCTAGCAATTCTAGCAGCTTCATCATAGAAGTAAATAACATGCCGATGTCTACTACACAACCTTCTTCTTGTAGATGTTGTTGGGCCTCCAAGTGTAGAGGTTTGTAGGACAGTAGCAAATTTCCCTCAAGTGGATGACCTAAGGTTTATCAATCCGTAGGAGGCGTAGGATGAAGATGGTCTCTCTCAAGCAACCCTGCAACCAAATAACAAAGAGTCTCTTGTGTCCCCAACACACCCAATACAATGGTAAATTGTATAGGTGCACTAGTTCGGCGAAGAGATGGTGATACAAGTGCAATATGGATAATAGATAATAGTTTTTGTAATCTGAAAAATATAAAAACAGCAAGGTAACTAATGATAAAAGTGAGCGTAAACGGTACTGCAATGCTAGGAAACAAGGCCTAGGGTTCATACTTTCACTAGTGCAAGTCCTCTCAACAATACTAACATAATTGGATTACATAACTATCCCTCAACATGCAACAAAGAGTCACTCCAAAGTCACTAATAGCGGAGAACGAACGAAGAGATTATGGTAGGGTACGAAACCACCTCAAAGTTATTCTTTCCAATCAATCCGTTGGGCTATTCCTATAAGTGTCACAAACAGCCCTAGAGTTCGTACTAAAATAACACCTTAAGACACAAATCAGCCAAAACCCTAATGTCACCTAGATAATCCAATGTCACTTCAAGTATCCGTGGGTATGATTATACGATATGCATCACACAATCTCAGATTCATCTATTCAACCAACACAAAGGACCTCAAAGAGTGCCCCAAAATTCTACCGGAGAATCACGATGAAAATGTGTGCCAACCCCTATGCATAGGTTCATGGGTGGAACCCGCAAGTTGATCACCAAAACATACATCAAGTGAATCACGTGATATCCCATTGTCACCACAGATATCCATGGCAAGACATACATCAAGTGTTCTCAAATCTTTAAAGACTCAATCCGATAAGATAACTTCAAAGGGGAAACTCAATTCATTACAAGAGAGTAGAGGGGGGAAGAAACATCGTAGGATCCAAATAAATAGCAAAGCTCGTGATATATCAAGATCGTATCATCTCAAGAACACGAGAGAGAGAGAGAGATCAAACACATAGCTACTGGTACATACCCTCAGCCCCGAGGGAGAACTACTCCCTCCTCGTCATGGAGAGCACCAGGATGATGAAGATGGACACCGGAGAGGGATTTCCCCCTCCGGTAGGGTGCCAGAACGGGTCTACATTATCTTTCGGTGGCTACGAAGGCTTCTGGCGGCGGAACTCCCGATCTATTGTGCTCACAGATGTTTTTAGGGTATATGGAGATATATAGGCGGAAGAAGTACGTCAGGGGGGCCACGAGGGGCTCACGAGGGTGGAGGGCGCCCCCCTGCCTCGTGACCTCCTCGCAGATCCCCCGACGTGCACTCCAAGTTCATTTGGGCTTCTTTCCTTCCAAAAATGAGTTCCATGAAGTTTCAGGTCAATTGGACTCCGTTTGGTTTTCCTTTTCTTCGAAACCCTAAAACAGGGTAAAACAGAAACTGGCACTGGGCTCTGGGTTAATAGGTTAGTCCCAAAAATGATATAAAAGTGTCTAATAAAGCCCATAAACATTCAAAACAGTAAATAATATAGCATGGAGCAATCAAAAATTATAGATACGTTGGAGACGTATCAGCATCCCCAAGCTTAATTCCTGCTCGTCCTCGAGTAGGTAAATGATAAAAACAGAATTTTTGTTGCGGAGTGCTACTTGGCATAATTTCAATGTGATTCTTCTTAATTGTGGCATGAATATTCAGATCCATATGATTCAAGACAAAAGTTTAATATTGACATAAAAACAATAATACTTCAAGCATACTAACTAAGCAATCATGTCTTCTCAAAATAACATGGCCAAAGAAAGCTATCCCTACAAAATCATATAGTCTGGCTATGCTCTATCTTCACCACACAAAATATTTAAATCATGCACAACCCCAATGACAAGCCAAGCAATTGTTTCATACTTTTGATGTTCTCAAACTTTTTCAATCTTCACGCAATACATGAGCGTGAGCCATGGACATAACACTATAGGTGGAATAGAATGGTGGTTGTGGAGAAGACAAAAAGGGAGAAGATGGTCTCACATCGACTAGACGTATCAACGGGCTATGGAGATGCCCAGCAATAGATATCAATGTGAGTGATTAGGGATTGCCATGCACTAGAGCTATAAGTGTATGAAAGCTCAAAAAGAAACTAAGTGGGTGTGCATCCAACTTGCTTGCTCATGAAGACCTAGGGCATTTTGAGGAAGCCCATCATTGGAATATACAACCCAAGTTCTATAATGAAAGATTCCCACTAGTATATGAAAGTGACAACATAGGAGACTCTCTATCATGAAGATCATGGTGATACTTTGAAGCACAAGTGTGGTAAAAGGATAGTAGCATTGCCCCTTCTCTCTTTTTCTCTCATTTTTTTATTTTTTATTTGGGCCTTCTCTTTTTCTTTTTTTATGGCGTCTTTCTCCCTTTTTTGGGCTTCTTTGGCCTCTTTTATTTATTTATTTTCGTCCGGAGTCTCATCCCGACTTATGGGGGAATCATAGTCTCCATCATCCTTTCCTCACTGGGACAATGCTCTAATAATGATGATCATCACACTTTTATTTACTTACAACTCAAGAATTACAACTCGATACTTAGAACAAGATATGACTCTATATGAATGCCTCCGGCGGTGTATCGGTATGTGCAATGACTCATGAGTGACATGTATGGAAGAATTATGAACGGTGGCTTTGCCACAAATACGATGTCAACTACATGATCATGCAAAGAAATATGACAATGATGGAGCATGTGATAATAAACAGAACGGTGGAAAGTTGCATGGCAATATATCTCGGAATGGCTATGGAAATGCCATGATAGGTAGGTATGGTGGGTTTATGGTACCGGTGAAAGTTGCACGGTACTAGAGAGGCTAGCAATGGTGGAAGGGTGAGAGTGCGTATAATCCATGGACTCAACATTAGTCATAAAGAACTCACATACTTATTGCAAAAATCTACAAGTTATCAAAGCAAAGTATTATGCGCATGCTCCTAGGGGGATAGATTGGTAGGAAAAGACCATCGCTCGTCCCCGACCGCCACTCATAAGGAAGACAATCAATAAATAAATCATGCTCCGACTTCATCACATAACGGTTCACCATACGTGCATGCTACGGGAATCACAAACTTCAGCACAAGTATTTCTCGAATTCATAACTACTCAACTAGCACGACTCTAATATTATTACCTCCATATCTCAAAACAATCATCAAGCATCAAGCTTCTCTTAGTATTCAACACACTCATAGGAAAATTTTACTAATCTTGGATACCTAGCATATTAGGATTTTAAGCAAATTACCATGCCATTAAGACTCTCAAAATAATCTGAGTGAATAATGAGAGTTCATCTATTTCTTCAAAATAAAACTACCACCATGCTCTAAAATATATACGTGAAGCACTAGAGCAAACGACAAACTACTCCAAAAGATATAAGTGAAGATCAATGAGTAGTCGAATAATTATGAAACTATGTGAAGACTCTCTAACATTTAATAATTTCAGATCTTGGTATTCTATTCAAACAGCAAGTAAATCAAAATAAAATGACATTCTAAGAATGGCAAACATCATGTGAAGAAGCAAAAACTTAGGATCAACCGAAACTAACCAATAGTTGTTGAAGAAGAAAGGTGGGATGCCAACCGGGGCATACCCAAGCTTAGATGCTTGAGACTTCTTGAAATATTATCTTGGGATGCCTTGGGAATCCCCAAGCTTGAGCTTTTGTGTCTCCTTAATTCCTCTCATATCACGGTCTCCCTAAATCTCAAAAGCTTCATCCACACAAAACTCAACAAGGACTCCTGAGATAAGTTAGTATAAACCATTGCAAAAACCTTATCATACTCTACTGTAGCAATTCACTAAAATTATTATTCAACATTGCATACTAAATGCCTCTGCATATTTAATAGTCCTATCCTCAAATAGAATCATTAAAGAAGCAACCATATGCAAACAATGCAAACATAACAGCAATCTGCCTAAACAGGAAAGTCTGTAAAGAGTGCAGCAAGATCCGTACTTCCCTAGCTCCAAAAATTATGAAAGAAAATTCCCACTGTAGTAAATTTATCAGAGATTAATATGCAAAAGGTTTAAACATTTTATCACATTCTGACTTTTCTAGGGAATTATTGCAACAGCGATAAACTTTCTGTTTTCAAACAGCAACATGTATACTTGTAACATAGGCATAGTAAAGGCTATCAATGCCACTTTTATTGAAATAAAAGATGCAAAACATTGTTCTAAATAACAGAAAGAAAATCCTAACAAAATAAATTGACGCTCCAAGCAAAACACATATCATGTGGTGAATAAAAATATAGCTCCAAGTAAAGTTACCGATGAACAAAGACGAAGGAGGGGATGCCTTCCGGGGCATCCCCAAGCTTAGGCTCTTGGTTGTCCTTGAATATTACCTTGGGGTGCCTCAGGAATCCCCAAGCTTAGACTCTTGCCACTCCTTATTCCATAGTCCATCGAATCCTTACCCAAAACTTGAAAACTTCACAACACAAAACTTAACAGAAAACTCGTAAGCTCCGTTAGTATAAGAAAATAAATCACCACTTCAAGGTACTGTAATTAACTCATTATTTATTTATATTGGTGTTAAACCTACTGTATTCCAACTTCTCTATGGTTTATAAACTATTTTACTAGCCATAGATTCATCAAAATAAGCAAACAACACACGAAAAACAGAATCTGTCAAAAACAGAACAGTCTGTCGTAATCTGGATCAAACGTATACTTCTGGAACTCATAAAATTCTTAAATAAATTTCTGGACCTGAGTAATTTATATATTAATCATATTCAAAAAGAATTAACTAAATATCACTCTTCAAATAAAAATGGCAGCAATTCTCGTGAGCGCTAAAGTTTCTGTTTTTTACAGCATGATCAACAAGACTTTCCCAAAGTCTTCCCAAAGGTTCTACTTGGCAAAAACAATAATTAAAAGCATAAGACCACATCTAAAAAGAGGCTAAATGAATTATTTATTACTAAACAGGAACAAAAATCAAGGAACTAAAATAAAATTGGGTTGTCTCCCAACAAGCGCTATCGTTTAACGCCCCTAGCTAGGCATGATGATTTCAATGATGCTCACATAAAGGATAAGAATTGAAACATAAAGAGAGCATCATGAAGAATATGACTAGAACATTTAAGTCTAACATGCTTCCTATGCATAGGGATTTTGTGAGCAAACAACTTGTGGGAACCATAATCAACTTGCATAGGAAGGTAAAACAAGCATAACTTCAAAATTTTAAGCACATAGAGAGCAAACTTGATATTATTGCAATTCCTACAAGCATATGTTCCTCCCTCATAATAATTTTCAGTAGCATCATGAATGAATTCAACAATATAACCAGCACCTAAAGCATTCTTTTCATGATCTACAAGCATAGAGATTTTATTACTCTCCACATAAGCAAAATTCTTCTCATCAATAGTAGTGGGAGCAAACTCAACGAAATAACTATCATGTGAAGTATAATCCAATTGAAAACTAAAATCATGATGACAAGTTTCATGGATATCGTTATTCTTTATAGCATTCAAGTCATCACAATAGTCATCATAGATAGCAACTTTGTTCTCATAATCAATTGGGACCTCTTCTGGAATAGTGGATTCATCACAAAATAAAGTCATGACCTCTCCAAATCTACTTTCATCAATATAATCAGCATAGATAGGAGGCATGCTTTCATCATAGTAAATTTGCTCATCAAAGCTTGGGGGACAAAAAATATCATCTTCATCAAACATAGCTTCCCCAAGCTTGTGGCTTTGCATATCATTAGCATCATGGATATTCAAGGAATTCATACTAACAACATTGTAATCATGTTCATCATTCAAATATTTAGTTCCAAACATTCTAATGCATTCTTCTTCTAGCACTTGAGCACAATTTTCCTTTCCATCATACTCACGAAAGATATTAAAAAGATGAAGCGTATGAGGCAAACTTAATTCCATTTTTTGTAATTTTCTTTTATAGACTAAACTAGTGGTAAATCAAGAAACTAAAAGACTCGATTGCAAGATCTAAAGATATACCTTCAAGCACTCACCTCCCCGGCAACGGCGCCAGAAAAGAGCTTGATGTCTACTACACAACCTTCTTCTTGTAGACGTTGTTGGGCCTCCAAGTGCAGAGGTTTGTAGGACAATAGAAAATTTCCCTCAAGTGGATGACCTAAGGTTTATCAATCCGTAGGAGGTGTAGGATGAAGATGGTCTCTCTCAAGCAACCCTGCAACCAAATAACAAAGAGTCTCTTGTGTCCCCAACACACCCAATACAATGGTAAATTGTATAGGTGCACTAGTTCGACGAAGAGATGGTGATACAAGTGCAATATGGATAATAGATAATAGTTTTTGTAATCTGAAAATATAAAAACAGCAAGGTAACTAATGATAAAAGTGAGCGTAAACGGTACTGCAATGCTAGGAAACAAGGCCTAGGGTTCATACTTTCACTAGTGCAAGTCCTCTCGATAATACTAACATAATTGGATCGCATAACTATCCCTCAACAAGCAACAAAGAGTCACTCCAAAGTCACTAATAGCGGAGAACGAACGAAGAGATTATGGTAGGGTACGAAACCACCTCAAAGTTATTCTTTCCAATCAATCCGTTGGGCTATTCCTATAAGTGTCACAAACAGCCCTAGAGTTCGTACTAAAATAACACCTTAAGACACAAATCAACCAAAACCCTAATGTCACCTAGATACTCCAATGTCACCTCAAGTATCCGTGGTATGATTATACGATATGCATCACACAATCTCAGATTCATCTATTCAACCAACACAAAGGACCTCAAAGAGTGCCCCAAAGTTCTACCAGAGAATCACGACGAAAACGTGTGCCAACCCCTATGCATAGATTCATGGGTGGAACCTGCAGGTTGATCACCAAAACATACATCAAGTGAATCATGTGATATCCCATTGTCACCACAGATATCCACGGCAAGACATACATCAAGTGTTCTCAAATCTTTAAAGACTCAATCCGATAAGATAACTTCAAAGGGGAAACTCAATTCATTACAAGAGAGTAGAGGGGGGAAGAAACATCATAGGATCCAAATATAATAGCAAAGCTCACGATACATCAAGATCGTATCATCTCAAGAACACGAGAGAGAGAGAGAGAGAGATCAAACACATAGCTACTGGTACATACCCTCAGCCCCGAGGGAGAACTACTCCCTCCTCGTCATGGAGAGCACCGGGATGATGAAGATGGACACCGGAGAGGGGTTGCCCCCTCCGGCAGGGTGCCGGAACGGGTCTAGATTGGCTTTCGGTGGCTACGGAGGCTTCTGGTGGCGGAACTCCCGATCTATTGTGCTCACAGATGTGTTTAGATTATATGGAGATATATATGTGGAAGAAGTACGTCAGGGGGGCCACGAGGGGCTCACGAGGGTGGAGGGCGCGCCCAAGGGGGGAGGGCGCGCCCCCTGCCTCGTGACCTCCTCGCAGATCCCCCGACGTGCACTCCAACTCTTCTGGGCTTCTTTCCTTCCAAAAATGAGTTCCGTGAAGTTTCAGGTTAATTGGACTCCGTTTGGTTTTCCTTTTCTTCGAAACCCTAAAACAGGGTAAAAACAAGAACTAGCACTGAGCTCTGGGTTAACAGGTTAGTCCCAAAAATGATATAGAAGTGTATAATAAAGCCCATAAACATTCAAAACAGTAAATAATATAGCATGGAGCAATCAAAAATTATAGATACGTTGGAGACGTATCACATGCCCATCAATATTATCGGCCAAGAGATCTTTAACCATAGCAATAGTAGGTTCAACTTTAATTTGCTCAGAGGGTGTAGGTGTTCTAGTATTACGCTTACGAACCATAGTTGAAGCTTTGGCATGATCCTTTATTCTAACAGGAAAAGGTGGTTTCTCAATATAAGAAGTAGGAACAACAGGATCAACATTATAAGTGATAGTCTTTTCTTCAACTTTAATAGGTGCAACCACTTTTACTTCAATGGGAGGATTATATTTAAACCACTTCTCCTTAGGGAGATCTACATGAGTAGCAAAGGATTCACAGAAGGAAGCTACTATCTCAGAGTCAAGTCCATATTTAGTGTTGAATTCACGGAAAACATCGGTATCCATAAAAGATTTAACACAATCAAACTTAGGTGTTATACCTGACTCCTTACCTTCGTCGAGATCCCAATCTTCATAGTTGTGTTTAATTATTTCCAATAAATCCCATTTGAATTCAATAGTCTTCATCATAAAAGAACCCTTACAAGAAGTATCGAGCATGGAGCGATTATTGAGAGAAAGCCGAGCATAAATTTTTTGAATAATAATTTCTCTTGAGAGCTCATGATTGGGGCATGAATATAACATTGACTTAAGCCTCCCCCAAGCTTGAGCGATGCTTTCTCCTTTGCGAGGCCAAAAATTATATATATAATTATGATCATGATGAATAAGATGCATAGGATAAAACTTCTGATGAAATTCCAATTTCAATCGGTTGTAGTTCCATGATCCCATATCATCACATAGCCTAAACCATGTCAATGCCTTTCCCTTCAAATATCAAGGGAAGACCTTCTTCTTCATAACATCCTCGGGCATACCTGCAAGCTTAAATAATCCACAAACTTCATCCACATAGATTAGGTGCAAATCGGGATGTAATGTTCCATCACCTGTGAAATGATTAGCTAGCAGTTTCTCTATCATACCCGAAGGAATTTCAAAGTAAACATTTTCAGTAGGTTCAGTAGGTTGAGGAGAAACTCTTTGCTCTAATGGTCGATGTCGGTGTCAAAACCGGCGGATCTCGGGTAGGGGGTCCCGAACTGTGCGTCTAGGCCGGATGGTAACAGGAGGCAAGGGACACGAAGTTTTACCCAGGTTCGGGCCCTCTCGATGGAGGTAAAACCCTACGTCCTGCTTGATTAATATTGATGATGTGGGTAGTACAAGAGTAGATCTACCACGAGATCGGAGAGGCTAAACCCTAGAAGCTAGCCTATGGTATGATTGTTGTTGTCTATGTTGTCCTACGGACTAAAACCCTCCGGTTTATATAGACACCGGATAGTGTTAGGGTTACATAGAGTCGGTTACAATGGTAGGAGATCTGCATATCCGTATCGCCAAGCTTGCCTTCCACGCCAAGGAAAGTCCCTCCCAGACATGGGACGAAGTCTTCAATCTTGTATCTTCATAGTCCAGGAGTCCGGCTGAAGGTATAGTCCGGCTATCTGAACACCCCCTAATCCAGGACTCCCTTAGTAGCCCCTGAACCAGGCTTCAATGACGACGAGTCCGGCGCGCAGATTGTCTTCGGCATTACAAGGCGGGTTCCTCCTCCAAGTACTTCATAGAAGATTTTGAACACAAAGATAGTGTCCGGCTCTGCAAAATAAGTTTCCACATATTGCCGTAGAGAGAATAATATTTACACAAATGTAATATGCTGACGTATTCCGTAGCGTGACACACCACGGCCAAGCCTTTATCCGAGTCGTTTCATTATCCCACCTTAGCGCGTCATGCGAGGCGGTTTCCTTGGCACGTCTTGTTAAAGCAGAGATCATGTCCCTTTATTCCGGGATTCTCATCAATACGGGCGTGGGTAACCCAACCGCGCCATTGATTACGGCGCTTGGAGATAAGCGAGTATTACCAGGCTGGTGGGGACATGTAGTTGCGTCCACCCATATAAGGGGATAAGGATCCACCTTTTCACCTATGCCTTCTTCCTCCTTCGCCTATCCATTCTTGCGCACTCGAGCTCCAGCGCCCAAGTCCGCACTCCCCACCTCAACCTTCTCCAGCCATGTCCGGAGCAGGAGGCAAGTGGATGGTTTCCTCCGTCATGGAGGGACACATCAAAAAGCTGAGGAAGGCCGGATACCTGTCTAACGACATCGAGTACCGGCTTCTCGAAAAGGGGCAGCTCATCCCCACCCCTAGGCCCCATGGGAGGGTGGTGTTCCTCCCTCATTTCCTCCGTGGACTGGGCTTCCCTCTCCACCCATTTGTCCGCGGGCTCATGTTCTACTACAGCCTGGATTTCCACGATCTGGCCCCGAACTTTGTCCTCAACATCTCGGCGTTTATCGTCGTGTGCGAGGCTTTCCTCTGCATCCGCCCCCATTTCGGCCTATGGCTCAAGACTTTCAATGTCAAGCCGAAGATGGTGTGCGACAACCAGGCGGAGTGCGGAGGTGCCATGGTGGGCAAGATGGCCAACGTCCTATGGCTCGAGGGCTCCTTTGTGGAGACCCTGAAGGGGTGGCAATCGGGGTGGTTTTACATCACCGAGCCACGCAACGCCGAATGGGTCGCACCCCCCGAGTTTTGATTCGGACCCCATACGCGGCTCTCCTCCTGGAAGGAGACAGGCCTGTCGTGGGGTAAAAAGGAGAGCTGAACAGACTCCAAACATGCGTCCAAACCCTGGTGGACAAGAAGCTCAAACTTGTCAACGTAGTCCAGGTTATGCTCATCCGCTTGATCCTCCTGTGTCAACAACGGGCTTTCAACCTGTGGGAGTTCGACCCGGCGCGGCACCAAACTCTGAGCAGGCTCTTCGACACAACGTACGAAGATGCCTGGAAGGTGCTTTTCAAGGGCGCCGAGGCTCCCGCATCCGCTACCGAGGATCGCGGATTCAGTGTGCAGCGTCACGCTCTCGCCGTAAGCTGTTTTTTCCTTTTACAGGGTATTTGTTTTTCATAGTTAGACGCCATGTGGGATCTAAGCTCCCTTACCTTTGACAGGATTGGCAGGTGACGTCCGTACAGATCAACTGTCCGACTCCTTTGCCCGAAGGCCCAGCGGACGCTCGCTTGGCAAAGCTGCTGGTTCCGGCACCCTATGTGGTGCCGGAGAAGAAGGCCGTGAAAAAGGCCACGGGGACTCAAAAGAGTGCCCAGCGCCAGGAGGTGTCGGATCCATCATCCGACGGTTCCGAGGTGCATTCCTCCCACGAAGATGAGGAGGAAGAAGAAGAGACCTCTCCCCCTCCAGCGTGAGGAGAGAAGAAAAGGAAGGCCGTCCTCTCTGGGGAGGCCGGAGGGTCCAAGAAGGGGAAAACCCTTCCTCCGGACTACTCCACTGACGTCGACGACGGCGAAGGGGAGTGGCTGCCCAGGGCCAAGCCCCTGGCAAAATCGTAAGTATTCGGATAACAGAGTAATTCATAGTATTCGTTTATTGCACAACTTTCCCTTACGTCAAATATGTTTATGCAGCCCACCCAAAGACCGGCTCGACGCGTTGTCGAGCGGCTCACTGGACTCGTCGGATGTGAACTCGCTTTTGACGGCTTCCTCCCCCCGCCCTACGGACGACACCAAAGTGTTGTCCCAACAGGTTCCAAGCCGGGAGGAGGTGGTCCTGGAGGCGCCACAAGGCGACCTCCCGGACTCCAGGAGTAAAGGGGATGAAACCCCCCCGGGGCTCCAAGTCCGGCTCTAGGCCGGACACTGCTCCGGAACCTTCAAAGGTTCCAAAGTCCGGCGGGCGACCTCCTTCCAAGAGGAGCCAGCCCACTGTGCCGGCGACCCCCGTCCAACCGGAGGCGCCGGACAATCTGTTGGAGGCGCTCCAAGGCGCCTCCATCGACGAGGGGCACCACACTATTATGAGTGCGGTGATCCAGAAGGTTCAGTACGCCAAGAGCGAACTGACTGAAGCTTGTACTAGCCTTTTAACAGGCTTTGAGGTAAGTAAAGCATGTGTAAATAATATTACTGCATAGACAGTAGCCCCTGATGCTCTGTTTGGCGTTCGGGAAGAAAAGCCGAATAGAGGATCAAATAAAATTCGCAGGAGTCTAACAAAAAGGAGTCAATATGCGTATGCAGGCTTCTCTGCTTGCATCCGCCGCACTGACTGCGGAAGTGGACACGCTAAAGCAGAACCTCGAGCGGTCCGAGCAAGAGCTCGGGCATGCCAAGAAGCAGCTCGAGGACAATGAAGGTAATAAATACCTTGTTTAAATATATATATAAAAGGTGCAATTGCAAAAAATGACAGGATTATCGTGGCTATTGTAGGGGCCACGTCTGAGGTGGCGACCCTTAAGCAAGCGCTGGTCGAGGCCGAGAAGAGGGCGGCCATGGAGCGCACCGAGCGGGAGAAGTATGAGGCCGAGGTTGGCAAGGTGCCGCAAGAGCTCCAGACTCTCATGGAAAAACATGAGAGTTTGGAGCTTGACTCAAAGACGCGAGCGTCCGAGCTCGCGGTGGCTATTGAAAATGCCAAGTCTGCCAAGGCCGAATCCCAGAAGACCCTCTAGGAGTTGGATGAGGTGAAGAAGATAGTGGCGAGTAAGGCATTCTTTATGCAAAGAAAACACATAAACATGAGTTACTTGTTACTTACCCGAATCCGGAGCTCTCCAGGAGCGTTCGCAGATCTTCCCCGGAGTGTGTCCGATGCCGCCGCATTCTATCGAGCCGAGGAGGGCAGCTCGACAGAGAAGGTGTTTTGGTCTCAGTATGCTGAGGCCGAACACCCCGTGCCTCTGAGCGACCAGCTGAAGCAACTGGTCGAGCTCCACAAGGCAGCCGAACAGGCCATGAAGGGCCTCATAGTTCGGCTGTGGCCTGGAGGGGCTCTGCCTGGGAGCTATTTCGGGCTTGTGTAGCGGCTGGTGGAGGCCTGTCCAAGGCTCGAAGTCATCAAGCGCTCTATCTGCATTGAAGGTGCCCGTAGGGCCCTTGCCCGTGCTAAGGTGCACTGGGGCAAGCTGGATGTTGAGAAGCTTGTGAAGGACGGGCCACCGCCGGGGAAAGAGCATCGCAAGCCCGAGAATTATTATAAGGATGTTCTGAAGGGTGCCTACCTTGTGGCCGATGAATGTTCTAGGGATGTAATTTTTGAGTGAAACTTGCTCGGTTTGTCCTGTGCGCTGAAAACTTGTTCATATGCACTAAGCAATGCTGTTGGAATTTAAAATATTACCTTCTGTGCGGCTGTTTATCAATTCTGAGAGATGGCGAGTCGTCGGCTTCTGCCCCCGTGCCGCTAGTGCTGGGGTGTTCGGGGATAAACCTGAGCGCTCTTTTTCCCATGTTTGGGTCCTTCGAGGGAGGCACTCAGCCCAACGAACAAGGCAATCAGACTATAATGCGTGAACACTCTCACTTAGCCATAGAATTCTATAATTTTAAATTTCGGCGAAGCCCCTGGTATTCGGAAGACCGAGTTCGGGGTGCTATCCACGCCTTGGCCGGACAGAGCCGGCTCCTCGCCCTAAGCGGCATAAGTCTTTAGGGACTCAAAAAACCTCTCAAACAACGACCAGCTCTCGCTTCATCATGACAGTCAGTTTTAGCTTTCTCCACTGAGGTGCTCGACCCAGCTCAACTGGGACACAATCGCAGTGGTTCTCCTAGTGCTACCTTAGCCGATATAGCGGAACGTAAGGCACCAAAGCATAGGAGCCGGGCAAACCCAACTATTGACCCAAGACATGATTCGGAGCCGATGCATATAATGCTATAAGTTCGGGGTGCCGCACTTGTTTAAGTGTTCGGACTTCTCACACCATATTGAGGGGTACTAACGCCCCTGGCGTATTTTGGCCGTACCAACGTGTACGGGTGCAACATGTCGTTAAGGAACATATAAAGAAAAAAGGTGATGCAAAAATAGACGAAAGCTATGCATTTTTTATTAAACAGGGTTGCGATCAAAGCAGAACGATACAAATAATGCGATAAGTGAAAGGTTGGACTAGTTAACATGTCCGTTCCAGGGGCAAGCTGCGGAATAGTATGCGGAATAGGTATATTGCTCGTGATAGAGACCACCTGGGAGTTCCGTAATGCGGCATGGCTTGTCTGCTTCCCTGGTTCTTGCATCGTTTGTGCGGCAATTGAACTGCCGAACAGGCCTTCCGAAGGATGGAGTCCTGAAAGTAAGAGAAAATTAAAAAATTGGCAGCCCCTGGTATGGTTTAAGCCGTGTTTCGGGCGTGCCATGATGGTGCCCCTCCCCCTGTACCCATGGTATCTCTAGAGCGTAGTTATGTACGCGAAGTACTGGCGTCGCCTTTTTGCGAGGGTTGGGGTTGGGGCCGCATTGCTACGCCTGCTCAGGTTGTGCCAGGTGGTCTTGTTGTAGGTTACTCCGGGCGCGCTTGACGGTGTCCGGTCGTTTAGTGGCCGGACTGGAGAACTTCCTGGAGAGGCTGCTTTGTACTTCCGCTGCAAGGGCCGCCGTGTGCTCCTCCGTTCGGAGGGAGCGTTCGGTGTTTCCATTGACCATGATTACTCCTCGAGGGCCTGGCATCTTGAGCTTAAGGTATGCGTAGTGTGGTACCGCATTGAACTTGGCGAATGCGGTTCGCCCGAGCAGTGCATGATAACCACTGCGGAACGGGACTATGTCGAAGATTAACTCCTCGCTTCGGAAATTATTCGGAGATCTGAAGACCACTTCAAGTGTGACTGAGCATGTATAGTTGGCCTCTACACCTGGTATTACGCCTTTAAAGGTCGTTTTGGTGGGCTTAATCCTCGAGGGATCTATGCCCATTTTCCGCACTGTATCCAGGTAAAGCAGGTTCAGGCTGCTGCCGCCGTCCATAAGGACTCTAGTGAGATGAAATCCGTCAATAATTGGGTCTAGAACCAATGCGGCGAATCCTCCATGACGGATGCTAGTGGGATGGTCCCTTCGATCAAAGGTGATCGGGCAGGAGGACCATGGGTTGAACTTTGGGGCGACTGGCTCTACCGCGTATACGTCCCTTAACGCGCGCTTCCACTCCCTTTTGGGGATGTGAGTTGCGTATATCATGTTCACCGTCCGCACTTGTGGGGAAAACTCTTCTGTCCACTATTGTTCGGCGGCCGGGGCTCCTCGTCGTCATCGCTATGCAGCCCCTTGTCTTCATTTTCGGCGTTTAACTTGCCTACCTGCTTGAACACCCAACAATACCTGTTGGTGTGATTGGCCGGCTTTTCGGGGGTGCCATGTATCTGGCACAGGCGGTCGAGTATTCGGTCCAAACTGGACGGGCCCCTAGGATTCCTTTTGAATGGCTTTTTCCGCTGACCAGATTTAGAGCCTCTGAATCTGGCATTAACTGTCGTATCCTCAACATTGTCGCCGTTAATGCGGCGCTTCTGCTTGTTGCGACGCGACCTGCCACTACTGTCCCTGGTGTCCGAATTACCAGGGTTCTTGGTCATATTGTTGCTACGAGCAAGCCAGCTATCTTCTCCCGCGCAAAAGCGGGTCATGAGTGTCGTGAGTGCTGCCATAGATTTCGGCTTTTCCTGTCCAAGGTGCCGGGCCAGCCACTCGTCACGGATATTGTGCTGGAAGGCTGCTAGGGCCTCAGCGTCCGGACAGTCGACTATTTGATTTTTCTTTGTTAGGAACCATGTCCAGAATTTCCTGGCCGATTCCTCTGGCTGCTGAATTACGTGACTTAGGTCATCGGTGTCTGGGAGTCGCACATAAGTGCCCTGGAAATTGTCGAGGAATGCGGCTTCTAGGTCCTCCCAACAACTAATTGATCCTGTTGGCAAGCTGTTAAGCCAATGCCGAGCTGGTCCTTTAAGCTTGAGTGGGAGGTATTTGATGGCGTGGAAATCATCGCCGCGGGCCATGTGGATATGAAGGAGATAATCCTCGATCCATACCGCAGGATCTGTTCTGCCATCATATGATTCGATGTTTACGGGTTTGAAACCCTCGGGGATTTGATGGTCCATTATTTCATCTGTGAAGCATAGTGGGTGTGTGGCACCTCTGTACTGGGCTATATCATGACGTAGCTCCAATGAGCTTTGTCTACTGTGTTCGGCCCTGCCAAATTTGTGGCCGGCGTGACGGTTGATGAAGCTACGTACCTAGGGTAGGGGCACGGACCCGTCCAAAGAGCCCTACCCAAGGACATCCCTAGAAGAAATCACCTATCAATCGACTTGAAGGTACCCCACTCGACAGGTTCAAGGCACTCGACCAAGAAGCTACCACTCGATCCATGAAGCTAATCACTCGACTGTCAGGAGACCTACAATCACTCCATAGGCAAACGGTCAGCTGTTAAGTAGTCTTCATGGTCATTATAGCACTTTATTAGAGGCGTTACCAGTAACGCCCAATCTTAAATGTACCTTAAACCCTGCATTACTGAGGGCAGGAGGGGGCCGGCGAACTCTATATAAGCCACCCCCTCCTCAGTATGAAGGGTTCGCACCCCTGTAATCCATACACGCATAATCCAGTCGACCGCCTCCGGGCTCCGAGACGTAGGGCTATTACTTCCTCCGAGAAGGGCCTGAACTCGTAAACCTCGCGTGTAACAACTTCCCAATAGCTAGGATCTAGCCTCTCCATACTCACCCCCTACATCACTGTCAGAGTCGGAACCACGACAGTTGGCGCCCACCGTGGGGCAGGAATCTTAGCACTTAGTTGGAGAAGTTGCAATCTTTTCCGATCCCTTTGATCATGGTTTCTTGCGGAGTTTTGGTGGAGGGCCGCGAGATCCGTCTCGGCGCGCTCACCTTCATCACCGATGACTCCGCCTGGCTTCAGGAGGCACCACTCGACATCGACGCGCTCCCCGTCCGTGGCGTGACGCACTTCCACGCATGCATTCGTGGCATCCTCCTGCGGCAGCCGTCGACCCAGTATCGGTCGACCCCTGCGTCGTCTCCCCGCCCTGTCTCCCACCAGCGCAAGCGCTCCGGTCGGTCAAGACTTCAGCGGTGGGTGAGGCACGCCGTGGCCCGCCAGTCGGCAGCCCCACAAGTTGCGGCAATCGAGCCCGTCGAGTCCCTCTATGGCCTGTTCGACCTGTCGACTGGCTCCATGGGGACCGCATCCGAGTGCGACAGCAGCGACCCAGCGGCTGAGGTTCTGGCGGTCGATGGAACACACAGTCCCCCCGGTTTCCCTCGCGCTGACGGAGCTACAGGCGGAGGCGACCCGTCGCGTCCCCACAATGAGTATCTGCCCGAACCTCTCATGTCGTTACAGCGAGAGGAGCTTCGCCGCTGGAACATGGACGCACTCCACACTCCTATTGTCGGAGAAACCCCCGAGGCCCGGGCCTTGGAGGACGTGCGCCTTGCTAACCTGGCCGAGCGCACTCGACTGGAGAATCTCCAGCGAATACTCGACGAGCAAGCGCGTCAGCGGGCTCCCGAGTCCAGTCGACGTCCGCTAGCTCCCGAGTCCAGTCGGCGCCGGCTCTTCTCACCACCTCAGGTATATCGAACCCCAGTTCAGAATTTGGCCGCTGCAGCCCGTGTAGCAGAATCAATTGAGCCATCCCAGTCAGAGGCATGCAGGGGCTTGTTGCAGATCAGAGCATTGCTCCGGGCGGCAGGAAACAAGAATTCCGCCGTTTCTCAGTCGCGGAATAGGATCCACAGTCGATGCATTGCAGCAGACACAGTCCAGTCGGCCCACAGCCCGAGATCGCCCCCGAGGCGTGCGGGACGTGATGATCGGCATGATCAGTACAGGAGGAATGAGCAGTATGATCATCGATTCGGTCGAGATGATCGACGTCGAGTGCCAACCCCTCCCCCGAGGAGTGGGTCATATGCGCCTCGACGGCAAGATGACAGACGCCCTCACAGTGTTGGGCAGAGGATTCCAGTCGACCCCAGAGACCCAGGCTTTGATGCGAGGTCTATCCTCGTTCAAGGTTTGGTCGACAGGAACAGGGCTCATCGAGAGGGCCACAACAGAGATGCGCCTGCTAGCAGCAGCAGAATACGTGTTTCAGGGCCAGAGTGCTTCAGTCGAGCCATCAGGGCCGCAGTGATTCCTCCCAATTTTAGGCTAGCAACTGGAGTCAGCAAGTTCACCGACGAGTCCAAGCCTGACACTTGGCTCGAAGATTACCGAGTGGCTGTACAGATTGGCGGTGGCAATGATGAAGTGGCCATGAAGCATTTGCCTCTTATGTTGGAGGGCTCAGCCAGAGCGTGGTTGAATCAGTTGGCACCTAGAAGCATTTACACCTGGGAGGACCTCTCCCGAGTGTTTGTCACGACCTTTGAAGGAACATGCAAACGACCTGCAGGCCTCACAGAGTTACGGTCTTGCGTGCAGAAGCCGAATGAAACACTAAGGGATTACATCCAGAGGTGGATCACGCTGCACCACACAGTTGAGAACGTGCCAGACCATCAAGCAGTTTGCGCTTTCAAAGAGGGCGTTAAATACAGAGAGTTGAATCTGAAGTTCGGTCGAACTGGAGATATGTCTCTGAATCGGATGATGGAGATCGCCACCAAGTACGCTAATGGTGAAGACGAAGACCGACTCCAAAGCGGCAAGCTCAAAGCAGTCGCCCAAGAAACTGGAGGAAACTCCACTCGGAAACAGAAGCGGAAGGCCGAGCCAGCTGCTCCCTGGGAGGCCCTGGCCGTTGCTCAGGGAAACTTCAAGGGGAAACCCAAGGGCACCTGGAAGCCCAAGAAGGTCAAAGATCAAGACGGGAATGATGTTTTGGACTTACCGTATCACATCCACACCAAGAAAGACGAAGAGGGTAATTTTATTTACCCAAAGCATACCACTCGACAGTGCCGGCTCCTGATCCAGCAGTTCCAGGGCAAGCAGCCCAAAGATAAGGAAAAAGAGCCAGACAGGATTGAAGACAAAGAAGACAGTGACGATGGATACCCCCAGATCAATTCCACCCTGATGATTTTTGCTGATGTTGAGAGCAAGAGTCGACTGAAAGTCATTAACCGTGAGGTGAACATGGTTGCCCCGGCAACACCCAATTATGTGAAGTGGTCGCAGACTGCCATCACATTCGACCAGTCGGATCACCCGACGCACATTGCCACCCCTGGGAGGCAAGCTTTGGTGGTCGACCCAGTTGTCGAAGGCACTCGACTGACCAAAGTATTGATGGACGGCGGCAGTGGCCTGAACATACTATACTCTGAGACTTTGAAAGGGATGGGCATTCCGATGTCCAGACTTAGTACCAGCAACATGAGCTTCCATGGAGTCATTCCTGGGAAGAAAGCCGAGTCACTCGGCCAGATTGCTCTTGATGTAGTTTTCGGCGATTCAAAGAATTGCCGCAAGGAAAGGTTGACTTTCGAAGTTGTGGAATTCCAGAGTGCCTATCATGCCATTTTGGGTAGGCCAGCTTACGCACGCTTCATGGCTCGACCATGTTACGTGTATCTCAAACTGAAGATGCCTGGCCCCAAAGGTGTGATCACTGTTACTGGCAGCCGAAAGAAAGCAGAAGAATGCTTTCAGAAAGGCTCAAAGATCGCTGACGCTCAGATGGCAGTAGTCGAGCTGAAAGAGTACCAAAAGACTGCCGATCCGAGTGAATTGCTGCGAGCCAAGAAGCCCGCCTCAGAATCAGCTTTTCAGTCGGCTGGCAAAACAAAGACAGTCCACATTCACCCGACCGACCCCGACGCCGCTCCGACTCACATCTCAATGACGCTCGACTCCAAATAGGAAGAAGCGCTCATCCAGCTCCTCCGTGGGAACTGGGATATCTTCGCATGGAAACCCTCTGACATGCCTGGAGTTCCCAGAGAGCTGGCTGAGCACCGTCTACGAGTCGACCCAAAATTCAAGCCTGTGAAGGAACATCTTGGATGGTCCGCCGTCCAGAAGAAGCAAGCCATTGGCGAGGAAGTGGCTCGGCTCTTAGCAGCAGAGTTCATCCGAGAGATTTACCACTCCGAGTGGCTCGCCAATGTCGTCATGGTCCCCAAAAAGGACAGGTCGCTCCGCATGTGCATTGACTTCAAGCATATCAATCGGGCCTGCCCGAAAGATCATTTTCCCCTCCCTCGCATCGACCAAATAGTCAACTCGACTGCGGGGTGCGAGAGGCTGTCTTTCCTAGACGCCTATTCTGGGTACCATCAGATCCGTCTGTATGGGCCCGACGAGATCAAAACAGCTTTCATCACTCCATTCGGGTGCTTTTGTTACGTCACCATGCCGTTCGGCCTCAAGAACGCCGGAGCCACGTTCATGAGAATGATTCAGAAGTGTTTACTCACTCAAATCAGTTGGAATGTGGAGGCATACATGGACGATATCGTGGTCAAGTCCCGAAAAGGTTCCGACCTGCGGGCTGACCTTGCTGAAACCTTTGCCAATCTCAGGAGGTATGATATCAAGCTCAATCCATCAAAGTGCACATTCGGAGTTCCAGGTGGAAAGTTACTCGGTTTTCTCGTTTCCGAACGAGGGATCGACGCCAATCCTGAGAAAATTGGCACCATACTCCGGATGAAGCGTCCTGTACGCGTGCACGATGTCCAAAAGCTTACAGGCTACTTGGCCGCTTTAAGTCGATTCATTTCTCGTCTCGGTGAAAAGGCGTTGCCTCTTTACCGACTGATGAAGAAGTCTGACAAATTCGAGTGGACTCCAGAAGCTGATGCAGCGTTTGCAGATCTCAAAGCTCTGCTCTCCACCCAGCCGGTGCTTGCTGCCCCAATCAGCAAAGAACCTTTGCTGCTTTACATTGCAGCCACAGGACAAGTTGTCAGCATAGTACTTACGGTCGAGCGGGAAGAGCAAGGAAAGGCCTTCAGAGTTCAGCGCCCAGTCTATTACGTGTCTGAAGTTTTGACCCCTTCAAAACAAAGATACCCCCATTACTTGAAGCTTGTATATGGGATTTACATGACCACAAAGAAGGTTGCACATTACTTCTCTGACCACTCCATTACAGTCGTCAGCGACGCCCCACTGTCAGAGATTCTGCACAACAGAGATGCAACTGGTCGAGTGGCCAAGTGGGCGATTGAACTCCTTCCCTCAGATATCAAGTTCGAGGCAAAGAAGGCTATCAAGTCCCAAGCGATCGCAGATTTCATCGCCGAGTGGATTGAACAGCAACTTCCGACTCAAGTTCACTCGGAGCACTGGACCATGTTCTTCGATGGATCTAAGATGCTTAATGGTTCCGGCGCGGGAGTAGTCTTAGTCTCCCCCCGAGGAGATAAGCTCAGATATGTTCTCCAGATTCACTTTGATTCCTCCAATAATGAAGCAGAGTATGAAGCACTTTTGTATGGGTTGCGCATGGCCATTTCACTCGGCGTCCATCGCCTCATGGTCTATGGCGATTCGGATTTAGTGGTTAATCAAGTGATGAAGGAGTGGGACGTCAGAAGTCCGGCTATGACCGGTTACTGCAACGCGGTAAGAAAAGCTAGAAAAGAAATTTGAGGGGTTGGAGCTTCATCACATTCCCCGACTAAAAAACCAGGCATCTGATGATCTGGCAAAGATAGGCTCCAAGAGGGAAGCCATTCCCAGCAACGTGTTCCTGGAACACATCCACTCACCTCAGTCCAAGAAGATCCCTTCACAGAAGAAACCCCGCAGCCGAAAAGTGCCATAGATCCGACTAGAGTCGAAGTTCCTGCCGTGGTCGACCTAATCATGGAAGTCTTGGCGATCACTCCCGACTGGACGGTACCGTACATCGCGTATATCCTACGAAAAGAACTCCCGGAGGATGAAGAAGAGGCTCGACAGATCGTCCGTCGAACCAAGGCCTTCACAGTCATAAAAGGACAGTTGTACAGAGAAAGCGCGACTGGAATCGGTCAGAAGTGCATACCACCGGAAGAAGGTCAGATGATCCTTGATGAGATCCACTCGGGGACCTGTGGTCACCATGCGTCCTCTCGGACCATTGTGGCCAAAGCATACCGAGCGGGATTTTACTGGCCAAGAGCAAATGAGATGGCAAAGGAGATAGTCGACAAGTGTGAGGGGTGTCAGTTCTACTCCAACATGTCACGCAAGCCCGCATCAGCCCTGAAGACCATTCCACTCGTCTGGCCCTTCGCTGTCTGGGGACTGGACATGGTCGGTCCTCTGAGAACAGGCAGGAGCGGTTTCACCCATGTGCTTGTGGCAGTCGACAAGTTTACTAAATGGATTGAAGCTAAACCCATCAAGAACCTCGATGCTTGCACTGCTATTAGTTTCGTCAGAGGACTAACATTCAGATATGGAGTCCCTCACAGCATCATCACTGACAATGGGTCAAACTTCGATTCAGACCAGTTCAGAGCCTTTTGCGCCTCTCAAGGCACTCGAGTCAACTATGCATTAGTCGCCCATCCCCAGTCGAATGGACAAGCTGAAAGAGCAAATGGTCTGATCCTGAAAGGACTAAAACCTCGACTAATGCGTGATCTCAAGCACGCGGCAGGTGCCTGGGTCGACGAGCTTCCGTCAGTTCTGTGGGGATTAAGGACCACCCCTAACCGATCGACTGGAAGAACCCCATTCTTTCTTGTTTATGGAGCCGAAGCCGTTCTGCCAAGTGATCTCCTTCACAACGCTCCCCGAGTCGAGCTTTACACCGAAGATGAAGCAGAATAGGCTCGGCAAGATGCAGTAGACCTCCTGGAAGAAGAAAGAGAGATGGCCATGATCAGATCGACCATTTATCAGCAAGACTTACATCGATTCCATGCCCGGCATGTGAAGAGTCGAGCCTTCCAAGAAGGAGGTTTGGTCCTCCGAGTGGATCAACAGAAACCACACAAGCTTGCTCCTACTTGGGAAGGCCCCTTCATCATCACCAGAGTCCTCCACAATGGAGCGTATCACCTCTACAATGTTGATCGCCAGATCGACGAGCCGCGAGCTTGGAACGCGGAGCTGCTCCGCCACTTTTACACTTAAGTTCCTTCCTATAAAGATGTAATAAGAGAAACTTCCGCAGTTCATTTTTATCAAAGTCAAGAGTGTTCCAATGATTGCTGTCACTTTTGTTTACATACGAAAACCCCCAGTGGGTGACTTAGCCGCGAATCCGTTTCGCCTAAGTTCAAAAAAATATCCTACCGAGTGGAGAGCAAACCTCCCACTCGGGGGCTTAGCTGCAGTCCAGCACTCGCCTAAGTTCTCCTACGAAGAGACTTAGCTGCAGTTAGCACTCGCCTAAGTTTGAAAAATCCTACCGAGTGGAGAGCAAACCTCCCACTCGGGGGCTTAGCTGCAGTCCAGCACTCGCCTAAGTTCTCCTACGAAGAGACTTAGCTGCAGTCAGCACTCGCCTAAGTCTAAAAAATCCTACCGAGTGGAGAGCAAACCTCCCACTCGGGGGCTTAGCTGCAGTCCAGCACTCGCCTAAGTTCTCCTACGAAGAGACTTAGCTGCAGTCAGCACTCGCCTAAGTTTGAAAAATCCTACCGAGTGGAGAGCAAACCTCCCACTCGGGGGCTTAGCTGCAGTCCAGCACTCGCCTAAGTTCTCCTACGAAGAGACTTAGCTGCAGTCAGCACTTGCCTAAGTTTGAAAAATCCTACCGAGTGGAGAGCAAACCTCCCACTCAGGGGCTTAGCTACAGTCCAGCACTCGCCTAAGTTCTCCTACAAAGAGACTTAGCTGCAGTCAGCACTCGCCTAAGTTTGAAAAATCCTACCGAGTGGAGAGCAAACCTCCCACTCAGGGGGCTTAGCTGCAGTCCAGCACTCGCCTAAGTTCTCCTACGAAGAGACTTAGCTGCAGTCAGCACTCGCCTAAGTTTGAAATCCTACCGAGCGAGAGCAAACCTCCCGCTCAGAGGCTTAGCTGCAGCCCAGCGCTCGCCTAAGTATGAAACACATCTCATTTCCCAAGGACGACGAGCGGCAGGTCGACTGCCACCTTCTCCTGGAGAGCTTCGCCACAAATACAATGTGCGCTCCGTCCCACCCCACAGCAACAGGGTGTGGGTCGACCGCCACCTCCTCTTGGAGAGCTTCGCCACAAATACAATGTGCGCTTTGTCCCACTCTGCAGTAACAGGGTGTAGATCGACTACTACCTTCTCCTTCGGAGCTACACCACAGACACAAAGTTATTTCGAGTGAAGACCAAATTCCACTCGACGGGTCATCCACAAAGAGATTCAATGAGAAATCAAGTTCAAATAAAGCCTAAAAGGTCCCAGAGACCTCAGATCAAAGTACTCGAGCCCCCGGCTCGGCAGAGTTTAACTGTTACACTTCCACTCGGCATTCCGAGGCAAATTTAAGGCAGAGTTTAACGGATTACAAAATACACTCGGCATTCCGAGGCAAGTTTTTTCATTCCTCAGGAAGAGGAGGACTGGCAGGGGCGACAAACTCATCCAAGTCGATCCCGTCTGCGATACGGGTAGCAGCAGCAATAAATGTCTCCATGAAGTCCTGGAAGTTGTGCTTCCTCGTGTTGGCGACTTGGATGGCGGCCAGCTTCTCCTCCCGCACCTCCTTGCAATGGACGCGGACCAGAGACAGAGCCACGTCAGCGCCACACCGAGCTGAAGACTTCTTCCACTCCTGCACTCGGTCAGGGATTCCGTTGAGTCGAGTCATCAGAGACTCGAGATCATTCTGGAGCGTAGACTCTGGCCAAAGCGTCGGGTCGATCAGCGTCATGGCAACCTTCAGTCGAGCCAAGTAATCCACGACGCCGTCAACACGAGATTCCAGTCGGAGCAGGTTCATGGCAGCTTCATCTTTCACCGGAGAGTTGATTGGATCCAAACCTGTTTCGATCCGCCCAGTCTCCTCTTCAAAGTTCTGGCAAAGTTCTGCATACACGACCCAAGGATAAGTCAAATTTCGTAAAACTGAGTTGACACAAAAAAAACAGTCGGAACTGAATGTGCACCTTCGAGCTTGATGTACAACTTCTTGGCAAAACTCCTCAAGTAGCCCTCCAGGTCGTCCCTCCTACGAGCGATGCCTTCCATCTTCTCGCCCAAGAGGAGGTTCTCCTTCTTCCAATTTGCAGTCAACCTGTTGGCTTCATTCAGAGCGGTCTGCAACCTGGTATTCTCTTTTTCCAATTGGTCGACCGAAGCCAGCTTCTGTGTGGCCAGAGCAGTCTTGTCATCAGCCTCCTTACGGGCAGCAGCCAAGTCCTGATCCTTCTTCGCCAGAGCTTCTTTCAGTTTTTCTGCAAAAAAAATGATGATTGAGTCAGAGAAAGCGAAAAGATACTCAAGCCTAAAAACTAACCAGTCGACAAAGGCGTCTTACCTGCGGCGCCGTCTCTGACCTTCTGCAGCTCTGTCCTGGCCAGCTCCAGATCAAGGTTCATTTGAATTTGCTGCTTCTCCAAGTCAGAAGCGGGTTCCAAGATCACAAGATCTCTGAAGTCAAAGGGGAGGAGTTACAATTTCAGTAAAAAAAAGCAACAAAGGCAATAAATATTATGACTACGGTCGACTGCCAGCAGTCCACCATAGTCTCGGGGACTACACCCAGTGGGTGCACTTAGCGTGCCCCCACCGGTTCCTATCCCACCCGACCGACCCCTGAAGTCGAGCCCAAGACAAGTTGCTTCCGAGCAGCTAAGAGACAATAATGGAGTTTCTAAGACTATAGCCAAAGCGAAACATTCGACAGTAGCCTCGGGGACTACACCCAGTGGGTGCACTCAGCGTGCCCCCATAGTAAAAAAAAGAGAGAAAGACGTCGACTGCCCGCAGTCGACAGGATACCATTCCATTCGACATGACCCGATCAGACAGAGCGAAGAAACTCAACTACAACGACTCAATTTAAAGACTACAGTCGACTGCCAGCAGTCCACCGTAGTCTCGGGGACTACACCCAGTGGGTGCACTTAGCGTGCCCCCACTCGTCCAAGAATTGGCAAACACACCCAGTGGGTGTACAAACTTAAAGATCTTCGGAAAAGAGATTCTTCAAAGGACATATCGAAACAGACCAAGTGTTGAAGTCGACTGACCAGGACATTGCTCTGAAGAGCCAAGCTTGCGTCATAAGCCGCCTGGCAAGCCTCCCGAGCCACTTTCACCTGTTCCATCATGATTCCAGCCTGGCATACAGCCTCCTTCGCAACAGCCGCTTGGTCCTCAGGGACGGGGTACGCAGCAAAAAGCGAAGACGGATCCGCAGTCGACGCTGAAGGCCGCACACTCGTCAGAGGAACAACAGAAGTCATGGAAGCCCGAGTGGGTTCGCCATTGCCCCGAACTACGGCCTCAGGCGCCGGAGTGGATTGCGGAGTCTTGCCAGCCAACGCCTTCTTCTTCCTCTTCACCCTCAGTGGTTCGTTGTCATCATCGTCCGGGAGGTCAATAACATGAGGAGGAGCTGCAAGGAAAACATTCAATCGACCAGAGTCGCAATAAAGTTTCAGTCGACTTGAAAGCAGGACGTCAGTGATCATACCAGGGTTGGAGGTGATAGCGTCCTCCATCTCTTGGTCGTCGTTCCTGGCGGAGACCTCAGAAGTTGCACCACTGCAAATCTCGAAAGTTAGTCAGTTGGCCCAGTGAATCGACCAAGGATCCGTCCACAGTCGACAAAGGAAAGCAAGTGTTATTGTTACCCGGAAATGGTGGGAACAGCTATCTTCATCTTGGGCAAGGCCTTGGGCGGCTTGGATGGTGGGAACAGCTATCTTCGCTTGTGGGTGCTTGGGAGCCTTCCCGGTCGGCGGAGGAGAAGAAGTCCGAGGGTGTTTCGACGACTGCCCAACAGGAGCAGTCGCCTTGCCACGTTCCTGCGCTGGATCGTGGGTGAGCTTGGATCGCCCCTCCGGGCGGGAGGGTTCAGCCTCCTCCTCCTCTTCGCTGGAGAAGATGTCGTCGCCTTCCTCTCCCTCACCGTTGGACTCCCACTCGCCCTGGTCATCCCCGTTCTCGCCTCCGCTCCCCTCACCTTCCTCAGTCGACCCTTGTGCCCTGTTGGGCGTCGAGTACATCTCAGTGGTCACCTGGAAGGCAACAGACAGGACGAAAGTCAATCGACTTACCCAAAGAAGACCAATACAGAAGGCCAAATATCCGACACAAAGACATACCTGATCCACTTCATATGAGTTGTCGAGTGGAATTACCCTTCTGGCTCCTCGGGGCTTGTCTTTGTTCCCCGTGATGCTTGACAGCCACCCCTCCAGCATCTCGTCGGTGACCTCCTCCGGGTGGATCCGAGTGGTGTCATCGAGGCCAGAATACAGCCACATCGGGTGGTCTCGCGCCTGGAGCGGTTGGATGCGCCTCTGGAGAAAGACCTCTAACAGGTCCATCCCAGTCACCCCCTCACGGACAAGCTCAACCACTCGACCCGCCAATACCTTGACTTGGGCCCTTTCCTCCGACGTGACTTTCAGAGAGACATGCTTCTCGGCTCGGTCGAGGGAAAAAGGAGGAAGACCAGTCGACTGTCCGGGGGTCGCCTGGTCCTGGCAGTAGAACCAGGTCGACTGCCAGCCGCGGACCGACTCCGGGAAGGTGATAGAGGGGAAACAACTCTTCCCCCTTGTCTGGATCGCCAGGCCCCCGCACAGCTGGATCACTTGCGTCTTCTCATCACTCGACTTGGCCTTTTTTACCGACTGAGAGCGGCAAGTAAAAATATGCTTGAAAAGCCCCCAATGCGGACGGCAACCCAGGAAGGCCTCGCACATGGAAATGAACGCGGCAAGATAGACTATGGAGTTGGGGGTAAAGTGATGGAGCTGCGCTCCGAAGAAATTCAAGAACCTTCGGAAGAATGGATGGGGAGGTAGAGAAAACCCTCGGTCGATGTGGGTGGCGAGGAGCACGCACTCACCGTCGCGGGGTTGAGGTTCGATCTCCCCCCCGGGAGACGCGCAGCCTCGTGGGGAATGGCTCCTCCCTCAACCATGTCGTCGAGATCTTCCTGCCGGAGCACTGATGGCATCCAGTCGCCCTGAATCCAACCCTTGGGCAGGGCGGTCCGGGAGGAAGATCCGCCTCGTGCAGACCTCTTTCCTTTCCCCGCCGCCGCCACCTTCTTCGCGCGCTCCAAAGCAGTGGTCTTGCCCTTCACCATCATCGCCGGCGAGGTCTCACATGGGCTAATGGCGCTAGGGTACGGCCGAAGGTCACGGGAGGGCTGGCGAAGGGAGAGAGGAAGAAGGAAGAAGAAGAGAAGCGCACGGCTTGGAAACCCCGAGCCGGCAACTTATAAGGGGCCGCTCCCGAGTGGCTGACTGGTAGGCCCAGGCAGTCCAGTCAAATCCCACAGCAGACGCGCGCGCAGCACGTGGCGAAAAAGGCGATGCGAGGATCGAGGAGTTTCCGCTTTATCACTTCCGATTACTGCGGCTACTCCCGTCTCGCGCGCTTCCCAAAATCCGAATCCCGTGAGATCCGCGGGCCGCAGAACCACTTGCCAAAAACAGAGTGTCCCGCTCGCACCAACACTCAGCATGTCGCAAGCAAAGATATTCACTCGACGAAAGGCCTGGAATGGATCAAGGCGACTGAAAGAGGTTGATGACGTCATCCGTGACAAGTGACCCTAAACGAGGCACTCATACAGCCCCAAAGAACCAGACGGAAAGGATCCCCAACTCTTTCCCCACTCTAACCTCGATCCATTCGGGGGCTAATGATGAAGCTACATACCTAGGGTAGGGGCACGGACCCGTCCAAAGAGCCCTACCCAAGGACATCCCTAGAAGAAATCACCTATCAATCGACTTGAAGGTACCCCACTCGATAGGTTCAAGGCACTCGACCAAGAAGCTACCACTCGACCATGAAGCTAATCACTCGACTGCCAGGAGACCTACAGTCACTCCATAGGCAAACGGTCAGCTGTTAAGTAGTCTTCATGGTCATTATAGCACTTTATTAGAGGCGTTACCAGTAACGCCCAATCTTAAATGTACCTTAAACCCTGCATTACTGAGGGCAGGAGGGGGCCGGCGAACTCTATATAAGCCACCCCCCTCCTCAGTATGAAGGGTTCGCACCCCTGTAATCCATACACGCATAATCCAGTCGACCGCCTCTGGGCTCCGAGACGTAGGGCTATTAGTTCCTCCGAGAAGGGCCTGAACTCGTAAACCTCGCGTGTAACAACTTCCCAATAGCTAGGATCTAGCCTCTCCATACTCACCCCCCTACATCACTGTCAGAGTCGGAACCACGACAACGGTTACCGTCTCGAGCTGTGGGGCGCCCCCGGCGCATATTCCCGTGCCTTGGTACGGGGTGCGGCTTGAGTGGAGGGCCGAGAGGCCTCTCTGTCGCGGCCACGAGGTGGTCGGTCGGCCGCATCACGTGCTTCCTCCTCTAAACGGGGTAGCAACCTGCGCTTTGGGTAGCTCTTGGAGGGGCGTTCGAGTTTATGTTCTTCGGCCGCAAGGACTTCAGTCCATCTGTCAACTAGCAAATCTTGATCAGCTCTGAGCTGTTGCTGTTTTTTCTTGAGGCTTATGGCCATGAGGCTTCTTGCCGTGGCCATAAGCCTGCGTTGAAAACGCTCTTGCTCGATGGGATCCTCTGGCACGACAAATTCGTCGTCGTCGAGGCTTGCCTCGTGTTTGAAGGGAGGCATATAATTATCGTCCTCGACCTCTCTGTCTGCCACTCTCTCATGAGGGCTGGTTTCTCCATCCTCCTGTGTTAATTCTTTCTGGAGGGGGTTTTCCTCGGCACTTTTCGGAGTATTATTATCTCCCGTGCTGGAATCACCGTATTTGTTTTGGAGGGATTTTGAGCGGCGCCGCTGACGCCGGCGCTTAGGCTGTTTCTTGGAGGGGTCATCCTCCGCTGTTCCATCGCCATCTCCTTCTTTTGGGGTGTCCACCATGTATATGTCATATGACGAGGTGGCTTTCCAGGGCCTGATAGGCGCTAGTTCTTCATCATCTCCTTCATCGGCGTCCATACTATCGATGTCTTCTGAGTCGAAGTCGAGCATGTCGGTTAAGTCGTCGACAGTGGCTACAAAGTGGGTGGTGGGTGGGATTTGAATTTCTTCATCGTCCGAATCCCAACCTTGCTGACCGTAGTCTGGTGAGGGCTCTCCCGATAAAGAGAGAGACTTCAGTGTCTTTAGGATATCGCCGAAAGGCGAGTGCTGAAAGATGTCCGCGGCAGTAAACTCCATGATCGGCGCCCAATCGGATTCGATCGGCAGGGGCGCGGAGGGTTCGGAGTCCGGAGAGGAGTCCGGCTCCTTGGAGTCACAAGTCTTGCAGAGCACGGGGCTGGTGTTTGGCTCAATCGCTGTTGAGATCGTAGCCCCTGAGGTGGCGTCCAACCGCCCATCCTCGATCGGCGCAGTTGGCTCCGAATTAAGGTTCGAAGCTGATGCGGGTGCGGCCTCCAGGGCACTGTTCGGCGGCAGAGCTAGATCATGCTCGTCGGGGTAGTGCGGCGCGCTCGGCAGTGGCTCGAATTCGTCGAAGATCAAGTCCTCGCGGATGTCAGCCATGTAGTTTAAACTTCCAAATCCGACCTGACGGCCAGGGGCGTAGCTTTCGATCTGCTCCAGACGGCCAAGTGAATTGGCCCGCAGTGCGAAGCCGCCAAAGACGAAGATCTGTCCAGGGAGGAAGGTATCACCCTGGACTGCTTTGCTATTGATGATCGTAGGAGCCATCGAGCCTGACAGCGACGACACAGAGGAACTCTCAATGAAAGCACCAATGTCGGTGTCAAAACCGGCGGATCTCGGGTAGGGGGTCCCGAACTGTGCGTCTAGGCCGGATGGTAACAGGAGGCAAGGGACACAAAGTTTTACCCAGGTTCGGGCCCTCTCGATGGAGGTAAAACCCTACATCCTGCTTGATTAATATTGATGATATGGGTAGTACAAGATTAGATCTACCACGAGATCGGAGATTCTAAACCCTAGAAGCTAGCCTATGGTATGATTGTTGTTGTCTATGTTGTCCTACGGACTAAAACCCTCCGGTTTATATAGACACCGGATAGGGTTAGGGTTACATAGAGTCGGTTACAATGGTAGGAGATCTGCATATCCATATCGCCAAGCTTGGCTTCCACGCCAAGGAAAGTCCCTCCCGGACACGGGACGAAGTCTTCAATCTTGTATCTTCAGTCCAGGAGTCCGGCTGAAGGTATAGTCCGGCTATCCGAACACCCCCTAATCTAGGACTCCCTCAGTCGGGGTGAAGATACCTTGAACAAGCCCCTCAAAGGATTATGTTCCATACTAACAAGTGCCAGTAAATTTTAGCACACTATATAAATTTTTCCTTATCAAATTCTACTTACCAAAGGCACTTCACTCCCCGGCAACGGCACTAGAAAAGAGTCTTGATGGCCCACAAGTGTAGGGGATCTACCGTAGTCCTTTCGATAAGTAAGAGTGTCAAACCCAATGAGGAGCAGAAGGAAATGACAAGCAGTTTTCAGTAAGGTATTCTCTGTAAGCACTGAAATTATCGGTAACAGATAGTTTTGTGATAAGGTAATTTGAAACGGGCAACAAGTAATAAAAGTAAATAAGGTGCAGCAAGATGGCCTGGTCCTTTTTGTAGCAAAGGACAAGCCTGGACAAACTCTTATATGAAGGAAAATGCTCCCGAGGACACATGTGAGTTATCATCAAGCTAGTTTTCATCACGTTCATATGATTCGCGTTCGGTACTTTGAAAATTTGATATGTGGGTAGACGGTGCTTGGGTACTGCCCTTCCTTGGAAAGCATCCCACTTATGATTAACCCCTATTGCAAGCATCCGCAACTACAAAATAAGTATTAAGGTAAACCTAACCATAGCATGAAACATATGGATACAAATCAGCCCCTTACGAAGCAACACATAAACTAGGGTTTAAGCTTATGTCACTCTAGCAACCCATCATCTACTTATTACTTCCAATGCCTTCCTCTAGGCCCAAACAATGGTGAAGTGTCATGTAGTCAACGTTCACATGACACCACTAGAGGAGAGACAACATACATCTCATCAAAATATCGAACGAATACCAAATTCACATGACTACTTATAGCAAGACTTCTCCCATGTCCTCTGGAACAAACGTAACTACTCACAAATCATATTCATGTTCATAATCAGAGGGGTATTAATATGCATAAAGGATCTGAACATATGATCTTCCACCAAGTAAACCAACTAGCATCAACTACAAGGAGTAATCAACACTACTAGCAACCCACATGTACCAATCTGAGGTTTTGAGACAAAGATTGGATACAAGAGATGAACTAGGGTTTGAGATGAGATGGTGCTGGTGAAGATGTTGATGGAGATTGACCCCCCCCCCCCCCGACGAGAGGATCGATGGTGATGATTTCCCCCTCCTGGAGGGATGTTTCCCCGGCAGAACACCTCCGCCGAAGCCCTAGATTGGTTCCGCCTCGTGGCGGCGGAGTTTCATCCCGTGAGCTTTCTTACGATTTTTTCTCGGACGAAAGAATTCATATAGAAGAAGATGGGCACCAGAGGCCTACCAGGGGGCCCACGAGGTAGGGGGCGCGCCCAGGGGGTAGGGTGCGCCCCCACCCTCGTGGCCAGGGTGTGGGCCCCCTCTGGTTTATTCTTTCTCCAGTATTTTTTATACATTCCAAAATGTGCCTCCGTGAAGTTTCAGGACTTTTGGAGTTGTGCAGAATAGGTATCTAATATTTTCTCCTTTTCCAGCCCAGAATTCCAGCTGTCAGTATTCTCCCTCTTCATGTAAACCTTGTAATATAAGAGAGAATAGGCATAAGTGTTGTGACATAATGTGTAATAACAGCCCATAATGCAATAAATATCGATATAAAAGCATGATGCAAAATGGACGTATCAAGTACTTAGGAGGAGGAACCTGCCTTGCAATGCCAAAGACAACCCGCGTGCCGAACATATCGTCATTGAAGACTGGTTCAGGGGCTACTAAGGGAGTCCTGGATTAGGGGGTCCTCGGGTGTCCAAACTACTTAATGTGGGTCGGACTGATGTGCCGTGAAGATACAAGGCAGAAGACCTTCCCCCGTGTCCGGGTAGGACTCTCCTATGCGTGGATGGCAAGATTGGTGTCCAGATATGTAATTTCCTTCCTCTGCAAACCGACTCTATACAACCGTAGGCCCCTCCGGTGTATATATAAACCGAAGGGTTTAGTCCATAAAGGCGATCAGAATTGATACAAGCTAGACATCTAGGGTTTAGCCATTTCGATCTTGAGGTAGATCAACTCTTGTAACCTATATACTCATCAAATATAATCAAGCAGGACGTAGGGTTTTACCTCTATTAAGAGGTCCCGAACCTAGGTAAACATCATGTCCCCTTTGTCCCTTGTTACCTTCAATCCTTAGACACACAGTTCGGGACCCCCGACCTGAGATCGGCCGGTTTTGACACCGACAGTGATGATTAGGGAGACGCGGACGTAGAGGAAGTAGACGAACAGTGAGCAGCCGCGTAGTCGCTTCCCAAAAACCTATTCGCCCCTCTCCGGTACAGGATCCGAAGAGGCGGGGTTTCAAAGGCTTGCTCTCCCGTCGACCGTGTACGCGGCGGACAGGATGGAGTCACTGGCGGCAGCAGCAGCAAAGGAACGACAATGGGCATGCGCGTGGAGCAGATGTGATCTATTCATGGTGGCTAGGGTTAGGAGACACTGCACACTTATATAGGCGCAACAGCGTGGAGAGACATGGGCTCGACCCACGTCCGAGTCCGTGACCACCCACGATCCGATGTCTAAGATCGTGGCCCAGCTGTCAGAAACTCTCCGTTAGTGACTGGCAAGAATAAGCGCGTAGGTGTGACCTTGGCTCGGCTCATTCCTACTGGCAAGAATAAGCGCATAGGTGTGACCTTGGCTCGGCTCATTCCTGCAACCTGTGGTGCACCGTGACGAGGCGTGGTGTGGCGAGGCGGGCGGCGGAGGAGGAGTGCGCGAGGGCCTCTTCTATTCTCAAGCTCCAATAGCATGTGGAAGACAATCCCTTATAAATAGGTCTAGCTCCTCCACTAGCGGGGTGGGGCTAAACTTCCCACTACAAATAGTGCCAATAAACCCACATGGGCCCTTAGATATTTTTTCAGAAATTGCTAGATGGGCCTAAAGCCCATCCCATATTTCAGCAATCCCCCACTAGATCTCGAGGGCCCATTGTGTCCTCTTTCCAATTGTTGTTTCGATACACCAGTGTTTTAGTGAAGACCTGTTAAGGTTGAACTTCACCTAGAGCAAGTAGCTACACTCCTTCACAACTGAACAATGGACTAACCCTGGAATTGTCAGTTTGGCGTAAATGAGCTTCACCACATGTTTTTACTAGTACTAGGCTGCCGAAGGCTGACCCCTCGGGTGGAGCATATAAGTCGCACTCCTGGCCTATTCATGAGCTTACTAGAGATCACCCCAATCTCATAGATTGTGACCAGCAGTCAGGCTCACATAGGTGTGTTCCTCCAAAGATCGCTCTGTAGGATAGCATCTTGCTTGCATAAGCTTTGGAGCACATTAAGACAATAGTCATCCTACCATACATTATTGAGAGTATTGCATCTCCAATGGAGTGGGTTTGTATAGTTACTCTCCTCAGTTCACCAATGGCTTGTTTTCCCAGGTCCTACTTCATGGGATCTCCGATCACATAGGTTGGGTTACCACCATGGCAACTTATGTGGGTCACATACCCATCTCCCCCGATGCATTGTCTATCACAACACGTGATAGCCCTTTTGTAAAGGGATCTGCTAGATTCTTAGCCGTATGGACATGCTCCAACGCTATCACTCCAGAGTTTCTTAATTTTCTGATAGCTTTTAATCTCATTTTTATGTGTCTGTTGGACTTCATGTTGTCCTTTGAACTCTTCACCTTGGTGATGACAATCTGATTGTCACATTTCATAAGGATAGCCGGAACCGGTTTATCAACCAATGGCAAGTCCATCAAAAGATCTCTAAAACATCCTGCTTCGACACCAGATGTGTCTAATGTTGTTAATTCTGCTTCCATTGTCGATCTCGTTAAGATCGTTGGCTTCCAAGACTTCCAGGAAACAGTGCCTCCTCCAAGGGTAAACATATACCCAGCTATGGCCTTCATCTCATCGACATCAAAGATCCAATTCGCATCACTATACCCTTCAAGTACCGACGGTATCCATTATAGTGAAGTCTGTAGTTCATAGTACCTTTCAGATAGCGCATAACTCTCTCAATAGCATGCCAATGTACATCACCCGGATTGGAAACAAACCGGCTCAGTTTGCTCACAGCAAACGCGATGTCAGGCCTCGTTGCGCTTGCTAGGTACATGAGTGAACCAATGATTTGAGAGTATCTCAGTTGATCCTTAGTTGTGCCTTCGAACTTTCGAGCCAACACACTAGGATCAAATGGTGTTAGAGATGGTTTGCAGTACGAATATCCAAAACGGCTCAACACCTTCTCAACATAATGGGATTGCAGAAGTGTAATCCCACCCTCATTATCTCTCAGTAGCTTGATGTTCAAGATAACATCAGCCACACCAAGTTTCTTCATCTCAAAGTTTCGAGATAGAAATGACTTTACCTCCTTAATGACTTAGAGGTTTGTTCCGAATATTAGTATGTCATCAACATACAAGCATATTATGACTCCTTCGCCCCCACCATGGCGATAATATACACATTTGTCAGCTTCATTAACAACGAAGCCAACATATGTCAGAGTTGTAATGAACTTATCATGCCATTGCTTAGGTGCCTGCTTCAGGCCATATAAAGATTTCAGCAACCTACACACCTTTCTTTCCTGACCATCTATCACAAAGTCATCTCGCTGTTGCATGTAGATTTCCTCGTTTAGCTCTCCATTCAGAAAAGCCGTCTTAATATCCATCTGGTGGATGAGAAGTCCATGCGAGGCCGCCAACGAGAGTAATACTCGAATGGTGGTCAGTCTAGCCACAGGTGAATAAGTATCGAAGAAATCTTCCTCTTCTTTCTGGTCATAGCCCTTGGCCACAAGCCTAGCCTTGTACTTTTCAATCGTACAATTGGGCCTAAGTGTCTTCTTGAACACCCACTTACATCACAATGGTTTGCAACCGCAGGGACGGTCGGTGATCTCCCAAGTCCCATTAGCCATGATGGAATCCATCTAGCTACGGACCGCATCCTTCCAGTAGTCAGCTTCCGGAGAGGCATATGCTTCTGAAATATAAGTGGGAGTATCATCCACAAGGTACACGAAGAAATCATCACCAAAGGTCTTTGCAGTTCTTTGTCTCTTGCCCCTACCAAGTGTTTCCTCGTCATCCTCCTCAATATTTTCATTATGTGTTTGTTCATAATATTCCATAGGAATGGCAGGCTCGGAGTCTCCTCGGATTCCTGTCTAGAAGTGTTTTGCGTATCTCTCATAGGAAAAATATCCTCGAAGAATGTAGCATCCTTAGACTCCATAATTGTATTGACCTTCTGGTCAGGTACCTCAAATTTCACTACTATAAATCTATAGCCAACGATGTTCTTAGCGTAGCCCAAATTAACGCAGTCCACAGTCTTGGGTCCAAGCTTATGCTTTTTGGGGATCGGCAAATTGACTTTCACCAAACAGCCCCAAGTACGCAAGTATGAGAGTGTTGTCCTTCTCTTCGCCCATTTCTCATAGGGACTGATCTCATTATCCGTTGCCGGAACTTTATTCAGGATATGGCATGTCGTCAATATAGCCTCCCCCCACCATGTCTTGGATAAACCCGATGTGTCTAACATGGCGTTAACCAAATTAGTTAGAGTACAATTTTTCCGCTCGGAAACCCTGTTTGACTGGGGTGAATAGGTAGGCGTCCTCTCATGAATAATGTCGTGTTCCGCACAAAAGGAATCAAACGCACTCGAGAAGTACTCTCCACCACGATCTGACCAAACTCATTTAATTTTCTTTTCAAGTTGATTCTCAACTTCTGCCTTATAGATTTTAAAGTATTGTAGAGCCTCATCTTTAGTTTCTAACAGATACACATTGCAATATCTAGTGGAATCATCTATCAATGTCATGAAGTATTTCTTTCCACCTTTAGTCAACACACCATTCATTTCACAAAGATCAGAATGTATGAGTTCTAATGGTGCCAAGTGTCTCTCCTCCGCAGCCTTGTGACGCTTGCGAGGTTGCTTAGCTTGCACACATGGAAGGCACTTAGAACCTTTGGCTAAAGTGAAACTCGGGATTAAATCCAACTTAGCTAGCCGCGTCATAACACCAAAACTTATGTGACAAAGACATGAATGCCAAACTTCAGATTCATTAATGCTCGAATGAATATGGTTCACGACTTTATTACAAAAATCTGCGAGGGAAAGGCGGAGCATCCCTCCGCTCTCATAACCTTTTCCAACAAATAGTCCATACTTAGTAACAACTAATTTATTAGACTCGAATACCAACTTAGACCCTTCTCTACATAGAAGGGAGCCACTAACAAGGTTCTTCTTGATGGCAGGGACATGGTGCACGTTCTTCAGCTGCACGATCCTTCCCTAAGTAAACTTTAGATCGACCATGCCAACACCATGAACAGAAGCACTCGCGCCATTCCCCATCAATACGGACCCATGACCTGTGACCTGGTAAGAAGTGAACAATGAAATGTCAGCACACACATGAACACCTGCACCTGTGTCCACCCACCAATCGGTAGGCTGAAACACTAAAAAACAATAAACAAATTACCGTACCCAAATGCACCATTCTCATTGTTGCCCACAATCATGTTGACAGACTTGGAGTCTTGTCCTGACTTCTTAAACTTGTTTGTGCACTTGTTGGCCTAATGTTCAACTGAACCACAAGTAAAGCAACCCTCATCCTTCTTGTTCTTCTTGAAGGTCTTCTTACCCTTCTTATTAAAGTCGGCATTATATTGGACACCGTTCTTTCCCTTAGGCTTGTGGGAGCTGAAGTTACTCTGGTTCACCATGTTGACGACAGAAGTCCCTTCGGCCCCTGTCATGGAATTGTCACAGCAGATGTCCTAGTGTGAGGACTTAGTCGTGGAGCCATCGCACTAGGTTATCTTAAAGGGGTTAAACGGGACAAAGGACACAGGAGTTTATACTGGTTCGGCCCCTTGCGATGAATGTAAAGGCCTACTCGAGTTGAGGTGGTATTACTTATGTCTCGATTACCAAGGAGCGAATACGCTTGACCTAGCTTTCGACCTGTTGTCTCTTGCCCTAAACCACCGTTGGGTCGTCCCTTTATATACACAGGTTGACGCCCACCGGCTTTTACAGAGTCCCGGCCGGTTCATATAACGTGTTCGGCTCGGTGACCAAATACACATGCCTTACAATACAAGTTATACATATATGGAGGTTTACGCTTATGGGCTTTAAGCCGCCTCTGGGCCTTGGCCCTGTTTAAGAATTCATCCGATTAACTAGTTAACTTGCCGATTAATCCCTACTCATAGGGTCCCCGAGTAGCCGATTACCCGATAAATCATCCGATTAATTGATTGAATGGCCGATTAACTTGCTGATTAGCCTATTAATCCCCTACTCACCAACCGACCGAGCAACTACCAGTTAACGATTTCCTCAACAATGGGCCTTGGGCCTTTTAACGGGTCTTCATAGTGAACCGCCATCTTCAGCGCCTAACCCGTCCCCTCCTGGGCGGGTTAACCCAATAGTTACATCCCCAACATTAGGCCCCAGGTTGATTTGAACTTGTTCATGTCAATCTTCAACACTTAGGAAAAAATCCTTCTTCATTTGCTCTTCACAAGATATTGTAACCCGCCATGACGTCATCCCCTGGAATTACGGAAACCCATCATGACGTCATCCGCCATTAATTTCGCGCGAGACACAACATATCTTAACGGATCTTTATCTTTAATTAACCACCTCGGAAATCGAGGCATCGAAATGGCTGGATAATCATCTTTTGGCCTCCTCGGTTCTCACGCCTGCCTACTGACCCTTTCCTTATAAATATGGCCCGACAGCCCATCCATTCTATCCCTTCTTGCCTTCTCATCTTCATCTTCTTCCGTACGACGCTCCAGCGTGCCCAAGCTCCACCACCGTCGATCTTCATCTGCTGCTTCAACTCCGGCCGCTGCATCACTCTGAACGAACTAGAACATCGCGGTGCCCCTCCACTGTTCATCAGCGTCAGTAAGCGTTCACCTTTCCTCTTAATAGATCTGCCTTAGGTTTTCCCTGTTCATCGGCGTTCATCACCGTTCCTCCTTCTCTTTCCTAGGTTGCATAGTTTTGATCTGAAAGTGACACAAATCTTGTGCGGTAGCAGTTTTAGCACTTGTTTTTTTAATATTAGAACATATCCTCATTGCAACAGATATCATCTAGGCATCCCCACTTTTCTGCTGCTGCCACCTTAGGTTTAGATTTTATTTCATTTCTCTGAACTGCTGCAGATCCAATCTTATAGCTCCAATCTGTGAAACCTGATTGTCCCAACACTTAGTAAAAATTGTTCTTGTCACATCTAGAATACCAGTGCTTGTCATGGCGGCCTACATCACCAGTTTATAATTATCCATATATCATTAGGCCCCATTTAAGCCACAACTCTGAATATGTATTGTTGTATTTTGCTTCCGGCTTACTGAATCAACTTTAAACTGGCAGGATTTTTACTTTCTTTAGGCTTTTTTCTGCACAATGCCGCTAAAGACAACCACCTCATGCAATTGGGTTCCTTCCATTGTTACCGAAGACACTCTCAAGGATTTTGTCAAAATCGGGTATCTGCCATCAAAGAATGTCATGCATTATCGCGCCCCCAATCCACATGAAGAAAGACCTCAACCGAAGGATAGTGAGGTCATTGTTTTCACTGACCACATGAACCGGGGCTTCTCATCACCTGGCTCCAATTTTTTCCGAGATGTTCTGCACTTATTTCAACTCCATCCGCAAGACATTGGTCCCAATTCCATGTCAAACATTTGCAACTTTCAAGTCTTCTGCGAAGTATACCTTCAACAGGAGCCCAATATTGAACTTTTCAGAGAATATTTTTATTGAACCGCCAAAACGAGTTCACAAACGGACCCAGTTTGGAACTTGGCGCAATCTCAATTCAACGAAGAAGAGATGCTATCTTCCCCTATGCTTGCTTGCCGAGTCATCCCAAGGATTGGAACCAGACATGGTTTTACTGCAAAGATACCTCTCCGGCTGACGAGAATCCATTGCCGAGTTATCGTGTCAAGCGCCTGGACCCAAAACATCTTCTTCCTGAGAAGCTTACAGCTGCCGAACGTGCAAAGCTTGCCCCCACCACTGCAAAGGCCAAAGCTCTGCTGGGAAACAGGTTAACTGGCATTGACTTGCTTCGGTGCTGGGTTTCTTGGCGAATTATACCCTTGAGCCATCGGCCCGGCTTAATGTGTACTTATCCTGGTGGTATAAAGGATCCGTTGCGTCACAGCTCTGTACGCTTAACCGATGAGGCAATCAGCGAAATGACCAAGTCCCTTCTGAATGAAGATCCAAAAGATTGTAGCAAAGTGGGTCTGAACCCTTTCTGCAAACTTAACCCGCCACCAGATGTGAGACTCCAATTTTCTTACCTTTACCTCATCATTTAAATGCTTTATTAACTCAACTTTGATGAGTTTTCATGGGCTGATTCTGATTTTTGGAAGAAGAAGTATGACCATGAAGCTGCTAAGAAGGCCAGGGCTGCGAAGAAAGCCGCCAAGAAAACCTCTAAGACAAATAAGAAGAAACCAAGTGCCTCGAGCATGTTTGAACTGGATGACAGCTCTGAGTCAGAGGTAGCTCTTGACTCCCTTGGCTCCTTTTTCAATCACCTTATTGACACTGATTATGCTCAGGATGACACGGGGCCAGCCAAGCAGCTGAAGAAGAGGTAACTATTATTTCGTCCGACTCAGAGCCTTTGCCAAGACAGAAAATTCAACGGGTAACCCGGAAAGTTAGCTTTTCACACCCCTTAGCTCATTGGGATCCTCACTTTCTTTTGAAGCAACGGCAGCACGAGAGTCGGCGACAAACTCGGACGAGCGGAGGTGAAGAGTTATCGTCTGGTTCACCGAATACTCCAGCTCCACGAAAACGGCAAAACGAGGTCTTTCCAAACCTAAATCTTTTTACCCCCTGTCGGGTCTCATTCATCAGCCACTTACTTCTTTCAATTCAACCTTATCAGGAGGTTTCTCGCTCTTCCTCCAGCGATTCATCTCAAACCCAGCTACCAGACTTCAAGACTGCCCCTGGGTAACATCTCTTTTGTTTTCTATCTCCTTATGTTCTTATACTTATACTGATCTCTCATGAACCATGCAGTGGAAAAGCCAAGCCTAACAAGAGGGCAAAGGTGATCAAGCCGGCTAAAGACCCCGAAGTTCCTGAGCCGGACCAACAAATCCAGCATCTGATATTGATACGTCTCCAACGTATCTATAATTTTTGATTGTTCCATGCTATTATATTATCCGTTTTGTATGTTTAATGGGCTTTAATATGCACTTTTATATTATTTTTGGGACTAACCTATTAACCGAAGGCCCAGTGCCAGTTGCTGTTTTTTTGCCTATTTCAGTGTTCCGGAGAAAAGGAATATCAAACGGAATCCAAACGGAATGAAACCTTCGCGAGGATCTTTCTTGGAACAAATGCAATCCAGGAGACTTGGAGTGGAGGTCAAGGAAGCAACGAGGTGGCCACGAGGCAAGAGGGCGCACCCAGGGGGTAGGCGCCCCCCACCCCCGTGGGCCCCTCGTAGTTCCATCGACCTACTTCTTTCACCTATATATACTCTTATACCCTTAAAACATCGAGGAGATCCACGAAACACCTTTTCCACCGCCGAAACCTTCTATACCCGTGAGATCCCATCTTGGGGCCTTTTCTGGCGATCTGCCGGAGGGGGATTCGATCACAGAGGGCTTCTACATCAACACCATAGCCTCTCCGATGATGTGTGAGTAGTTTACCGTAGACCTTCGGGTCCATAGTTATTAGCTAGATGGCTTCTTCTCTCTCTTTGGATCTCAATACAAAGTTCTCCTCGATGTTCTTGGAGATCAATTCGATGTAATTCTTTTGCGGTGTGTTTGTCGAGATCCGATGAATTATGGGTTTATGATCAAGATTATCTATGAATAATATTTGATTCTTCTCTGAATTCTTATATGCATGATTTGATATCTTTGCAAGTCTCTTTGAATTATCAATTTGGTTTGGCCTACTAGATTGATCTTTCTTGCAAAGGGAGAAGTGCTTAGCTTTGGGTTCAATCTTGCAGTGTCCTTTCCCAGTGACAGTAGGGTCAGCAAGGCACGCATTGTATTGTTTCCATCGAGGATAAAAAGATGGGGTTTATATCATATTGCTTGAGTTTATCCCTCTACATCATGTCATCTTTCCTAATGCGTTACTCTATTCTAATGAACATAACACTCTAGATGCATGCTGGATAGCGGTCAATGTGTGGAGTAATAGTAGTTGATGCAGAATCGTTTCGGTCTACTTGACATGGACGTGATGCCTATGTTCATGATCATGCCTAGATATTCTCATAACTATGCGCTTTTCTATCAATTGCTCGGCAGTAATTTGTTCACCCACCGTAATATATGCTATCATGAGAGATGCCACTAGTGAAACCTATGGCCCTCGGGTCTACTTCATATCATATAAGTTTCCAATCTACAATTATAGTTTACTATTTATTTTGCAATCTTTATTTTCCAAAATTATACAACAAAAATACCAAAAATATTTACCTTATTATCTCTATCAGATCTCACTTTTGCAAGTGGCCGTGAAGGGATTGACAACCCCTTTATCGTGTTTGTTGCAAGGTTCTTTTTGTTTGTGCAGGTACTAGGGGATTTGCGTGTAGTCTCCTACTGGATTGATACCTTGGTTCTCAAAAACTGAGGGAAATACTTACGCTAGTTTGCTGCATCACCCTTTCCTCTTCAAAGGAAAACCAACGCATGCTCAAGAGGTAGCAAGAAGGATTTTTGGCGCCGTTGCCGGGGAGATCTATGCTCAAGTCAAGACATACCAAGTACCCATCACAAACTCTTATCCCTCGCATTACATTATTTGCCATTTGCCTCTCGTTTTCCTCTCCCCCACTTCACCCTTGCTGTTTTATTCGCCTCTTCTCCGTTTGCCCCTTTTCCGTTCGCCTCTTTTTTGCTTGCCTCTTGTGAGTCCGTGTGTTAGATCATTTGTTTCACCTTCATGGCTAGTCCTCATATCATTGTTATTACTCCCGATAATGAAGTTCTTAATTTTAAACAAAGGGAGGGAGAAAATCTAAAAGATGCTTGGTATAGAATTTGCAATGCTCAGAATAAATCCACCAAAAAGCAATCTACTTCCCTTCTTCTTTGCAATTTTTACGTAGGCATCACTCCTTGGTATAGATATGTTCTTGATGCCATTACCGGAGGGAATTTCTTGGGAAGCCATACTTTGGATTCTTATAATGCCATGATAGATCTGTTAGGCCCACCACCTCCTTTGGTCAATGGAACTATTTTAATTTTGGAACATGTGATGCAAAGGCTTGGTATTATTGAAAATAAAATTGCCACTGTAGATTTAATTCAAAATTTGGATAAAAAGATCCACAACAAAATTACTCAATATGGATCTAAGGTAGGAGCTACTCTGAAAAATCTTATGGAAAAGGAACCCATAGTCAATGAAAAGATAGATCAAGATTCCACTAGAATTGATAAACTCGAAGATATTATTACCAACTTGGGGTCCGCTTTCTCTGCCGTTAAAAACACCTCAAAACCTCCTCCTACCAAAGTTGCCAAATTTATCTATGTTCCTAAAAATAAGGGTGAATCTTGTAGTAAGAATGAAGATCTCAAATCAATAGGTGTTCACCCAAACTTTCTAGATATCGTTAAAGAACCTTTTGCTACATATGAATTTCTTGATTTACTTCCTAGGAGTTTGATCATTAGCAAAAACAAAGAACCTCCTAAAGGTTATAAGTGTTCAATTGAAGAATTGCATACCAAAGATGATAATACCTAGATCTATTCTTGCTTTTATGCCTAGCTAGAGGCTTTAAACGATAGTGCTTGTTGGGAGGCAACCCAATTTTAATTTTTATTCCTTGCTTTTTGTTCCTATATAGTTAATTCATCTATCCTTTGTTATGATTGTGTTTTTATGTTTTAACTAGTGTTTGTTCCAAGTAAAGCCTTTATGATCTTCTTGGGTGATTGTTGTTTGATCTTGCTGATAAAAACAAAAAGTATGCGCTCACGAGAATAATTTTAGTTTTTTACCAGGGAGCGATAAAATACTGATTCTAATTGCAGTAGATCACTATACAAATTGTCCTGGATGTCCTAATTTTTTAGAATTTTTGGAGTGACCGAAGTATTCGAACTATCCAGATTGCTACAGACTATTCTGTTTTTGACAGATTCTGTTTTTCGTGTGTTGTTTGCTTATTTTGATGAATCTATGGCTAGTATCGGGGGTATGATGATAATCATAATTATTAGAGCATTGTCCCAAGTGAGGAAAGGATTATGGAGACTATGATTCCCCCACAAGTCGGGATGAGACTCCGGGCAAAAAAAAGAGGCCATAAAAAAAGAGTAGAAGGCCCAAATAAAAAAATGAGAGAAAAAGAGAGAAGGGACAATGCTACTATCCTTTTACCACACTTGTGCTTCAAAGTAGAACCATGATCTCCATGATAGAGAGTCTCTTATTTTGTCACTTTCATATACTAGTGGGAATTCTTCATTATAGAACTTGGCTTGTATATTCCAATGATGAGCTTCCTCAAAATTGCCCTAGGTCTTCGTGAGCAAGCAAGTTTCATGCACACCCACTTAGTTTCTCTTGTTGGGATTTCATATACTTATAGCTCGAGTGCATCCCTTGCATGGCAATCCGTACTCACTCACATTGATATCTATTGATGGGCATCTCCATAGCCCGTTGATATGCCTAGTTGATGTGAGACTATCTTCTCCTTTTTGCCTTCTCCACAACCACCATTCTATTCCACCTATAGTGCTATGTCCATAGCTCACGCTCATGTATTGCGTGAAAGTTGAAAAGGTTTGAGAACATCCAAAGTATGAAATAATTGCTTGGCTTGTCATCGGGGTTGTGCATGATTTAATATTTTGTGTGGTGAAGATAGAGCATAGCCAGACTATATGATTTTGTAGGGATAACTTTCTTTGGCCATGTTATTTTGAGAAGACATGATTGCTTAGTTAGTATGCTTGAAGTATTATTATTTTATGTCAATATTAAACTTTTGTTTTGAATATTTCGGATCTCAATATTCATGCCACAATAAACAGAATTACATTGAAAATTATGTTAGGTAGCATTCCACATCAAAAATTCTGTTTTTATCATTTACCTACTTGAGGACGAGCAAGAATTAAGCTTGGGGATGCTGATACGTCACCAACGTATCTATAATTTTTTTATTATTCCATGTTATTGTATTATCTGTTTTGGATGTTTAATGGGCTTTAATATGCACTTTTATATTATTTTTGGGACTAACCTATTAACCGGAGGCCCAGTGCCAGTTGTTGTTTTTTTGCCTATTTTAGTGTTTCGCAGAAAAGGAATATCAAACGGAATGAAACCTTCGCGAGGATCTTTCTTGGAACAAACCCAATCCAGGAGACTTGGAGTGGAGGTCAAGGAAGCAACGAGGTGGCCACGAGGCAGGAGGGTGCGCCCAAGGGGTAGGCGCGCCCCCACCCTCGTGGGCCCCTCGTAGCTCCACTGACCTACTTCTTTCGCCTATATATACTCTTATACCCCGAAAACATCAAGGAGAGCTACAAAACACCTTTTCCACCGCCGCAACCTTCTGTACCCGTGAGATCCCATCTTGGGGCCTTTTTCGGCGATTTGTCGGAGGGGGATTCGATCATAGAGGGCTTCAACATCAACACCATAGCCTCTCCGATGATGTGTGAGTAGTTTACCGCAGACCTTCGGGTCCACAGTTATTAGCTAGATGGCTTCTTCTCTGTCTTTGGATCTCAATACAAAGTTCTCCTCGATGTTCTTGGAGATCTATTCGATGTAATTCTTTTGCGGTGTGTTTGTTGAGATCCGATGAATTGTGGGTTTATGATCAAGATTATCTATGAACACTATTTGATTCTTCTCTGAATTCTTATATGCATGATTTGATATCTTTGCAAGTCTCTTTGAATTATCAGTTTGGTTTGGCCTACTAGATTGATCTTTCTTGCCATGGGAGAAGTGCTTAGCTTTGGGTTCAATCTTGCGGTGTCCTTTCCCAGTGACAGTAGGGGCAGCAAGGCACGTATTGTATTGTTGACATCGAGGATAAAAAGATGGGGTTTATATCATATTGCTTTAGTTGATCCCTCTACATCATGTCATCTTGCCTAATGCGTTACTCTGTTCTTATGAACTTAATACTCTAGATGCATGCTGGATAGCGGTCGATGTGTGGAGTAATAGTAGTAGATGCAGAATCGTTTCGGTCTACTTGACACGGACATGATCCCTATGTTCATGATCATGCCTAGATATTCTCATAACTATGCGCTTTTCTATCAATTGCTCGGCAGTAATTTGTTCACCCACCGTAATATATGCTATCATGAGATAAGCCACTAGTGAAACCTATGGGCCTGGGTCTACTTCATATCATATAAGTTTCCAATCTACAATTATAGTTTACTATTTATTTTGAAATCTTTATTTTCCAATATATACAACAAAAATACCAAAAATATTTATCTTATTATCTCTATCAGATCTCACTTTTGCAAGTGGCCGTGAAGGGATTGACAACCCCTTTATCGCGTTGGTTGCAAGGTTCTTATTTGTTTGTGCATGTACTAGGGGATTTGCATGTACTCTCCTACTGGATTGATACCTTGGTTCTCAAAAACTGAGGGAAATACTTATGCTACTTTGCTGCATCACCATTTCCTCTTCAAGGGAAAATCAAGGCATGCTCAAGAGGTAGCAGATACCTCCATGGTACCACCCGACGAGCCTGTCCTTGACGATCCACCAGAAATTCCTGACCTCTCCGACGACCAGACAAGGCTCAATCCTTTGAATACCGAATCTTCAAGCCCACTTAAACCGTCAGAGACTCATACTGACGATGTTACGATCACTGGCACCGGCTTTATAGAGCCGGGAAATCGAACTGTGTTGGCTCAACACTCCGCTAAACATGAATTCATTGAAAAGCGGAAAGTGAGGTTTGATGTTACCCATTATTCTCAATTGAGCAGCAGTGAAGTACTCTCTGGCTACCTCAACCAAGTACATACCAGCCAAGATCTTGAAGTTGATATGGTGAAGCAAATGCATCAAAAATATGAGGCATGAATTCTGGCTTAAGTATAGTATGCATATCCTGTCAGCCCTCAAGTCTACTGTGTATAATAGAATTGAATATGTTGTAGACTTTAGAATAGCGATGAATATAAAGCATCTTTGAGAAAAAATCCTTCAAAAAGCCATCTTTCACTTAGACCGGATTTTAATGATCAACATTGCATCTGTAGCCCCCAAGGGTCGGTTTAATCAACATGAATAAACCGGTACTTATCAGTGTTTATAGATCAGAACTTACTCACATAGCCCCCATGAGCCGGCTGTGGTTGTCCGTGGCACTGGCGGGTCATCATAAAGTAGTAATGAAATATGAACAAATATGCATTAGCCCCCAAGTGCTAAGTATTGTTGCTTGCAAAGTGCTTGGGACTTACTCATATAAACCATTGTAGGAAGAATTCTTCGGTAGGCATTAGCCCCCAAGTGCCAAGTGTTGTTGCTTGCAAAAGTCTTGGGACTTATATTCCTGTAACCCAGATATAAATGTGTTTGTAACTCTGTGTTTGTTCAGGAGGCCACCGCTGAACTTCAATCATAGTTGGCTGATGCAAAGACCCGGCTGGAGATTCAAGAGTCTGAGACCCGTAAAGCCGATTCAAAAATCAAGTTTAGTCTGGAGGAAATGGAAAAACTGAAGACCAGTTTTCATGCTGAAAGAAACTCCTGGGTCGAAGAGAAAATCGCTCTAACGCAGTGCGCCCAAAAGGCTGAAGCTGATCTGGAAAAGGTGACTACTGAGCTTTTGGTTTTAAAACGTCGGGTGTCTCAAATGGTTTCTGCTATCTTTGGTAAGTCGTCGTATGAACATCAAAATTGAATCTCTTTCGTGATTGCATAAACCGCCACTGATTACTTCCATGATTGTTATACAGGTCCAAGGAGCAGTAATCTGAATCAAGATGTGCTGGTGAAGCTTAAAGCCGTATATACGCTGGTTGAACGGCTATATATTGGAACTCAGCGCACACTAGCCACAATTTCTCCAACAAACCAAGGACCCAACCTGCTAAGTGACGTGTTGAAAAAATTGTCAATTCTGCCTGCAAGGATTCAAGAGATAAAACGGTCCTATGCGAGAGCCGGCGCAGTGACAGCCTTGAGCCATGTCAAGGCATGGTTGGCGGAGCTAGACCCGGCCGAGGTAGCTACTGGATATCTAAGCCTGAAGGAAGATGGCACTCCTTTTGACTAGCAACACTTCACCACATGCGTTAAAGAAATTCATCCTGATGCGACAGTAATTGCTGATGAAACCAACTCTCAAAATATCAGCCGGCTTATGATGCAGAAAACCAGAAGATGTCTACGCCAGCTTATAAAGTGATGGATATGATTCCTACAATTCATAATCATACTTTCACCCCTAAAGTTGACCCGTCGAATCTTATTGATGATGAAGCTGAATTCCACGCCTTACGTGGCATTGATTGGTCAACACCAAACTTCCAGACGGCGGAGGAGGACGAAGAACCGGAGAAGGATGATCCGGAAGGCTCAAGTCAGAAAGGCCAAGATGAATGATCTGCCGAGCGGTTTACATATTTGATCCTTTGAAAACACTTGATCTTGCTTGGATCACGGAGTCATGTAATAGGCTAGTAAACTTTGATGTGTCGTGCCATCATGCATGTTCTTTGCTTTGTGCTACATCGTTTGATCTGCCATTTAAAGAGCGTATCACTTTATGCTTATGATAACATCAATTTATGCAGAAGGAGCTTTATCATTATCCTGCACACAAGTAAATCACAAGTGCCCCAGCGGTTTACCGCGGGGCGGGTCATGATACCATATATAAACCACTGGCAACTAAAATAGGTCATAACCAGGGCTAGTTTAACCATGACTAAATATATATATATATATGAAATATCATACCTGTGATATGTGATTGAAAACTGCTGGCTTATCATACCAAAGCAGTTAGGATGATAACCCAAACTGAGAAGACAATACTCTCAAGTACTTAATGTCATCATATGTTGTCGGTTCACCAGAGACATATGTTTGAGTTGTGCTATGAAACAAACTCTCTTTGGTCTTTGTAACCTGGTAATTAACCCGCCAAATATGTCAGAGCTATGCTCATATGAAGTGATAATACTGGCTTGATAGCAGAAATCCCAAGGTAATCAGAGCTGTGCTCTTATGAAATTTTCATGTTGGCTTGATAGCCCGAGTTATCAAGGTAATCAGAGCTGTGCTCTCATGAAATTTTCATATTGGCTTGATAGCCGAATTATCAATGTAATCAGAGTTGTGCTCTCATGAAATTTTCATATTGGCTTGATAGTCGAATTAGCAAGGTAATCAGAGTTGTGCTCTTATGAAATAACATATTGGCTTGATAGCCGAATTACCAAGATAACCAGAGCTGTGCTCTAATGAAATTATCATATTGGCTTGATAGTCGAATTATCAAGATAACCAGAGCTGTGATCTTATGAAATTATCATGTTGACTTGATAGCCGAATTACCAAGATAACCAGAGTTGTGCTCTTATGAAATTATCATATTGGCTTGATAGCCGAATTACCATATTGGCTTGATAGCCGGAATCAGGAGGGCAGTAACGATATGTTCCCTTTGGTGAATACACCTATGTTTGAACAGGAAGCCCCCAAGTGATTTGTAACAACGGTGTTGCGCCGGATCAAGAGCGTAGTAACGCTATGTTCTCTTTGGTGAATACACCTATGTTTGAACAGGAAGCCCCCATGTGACCATTGGAAGTGTTAAAGACTCATTATTCTTAAAAATGAAATGACAGAGGCCCTGATTTATCAGGGATGCCGACTTTATTATATTCTTTATAATATATACATTGTCAAAATATGTACATCAGAAGAGCCGGTGGCTCAGGTATAATAAGGTCGAAGATGAGCAATATTCCACGGCCGGCGGGTCTCCTCCTCCGACTTACGTGAATCCTTGTGTTCTTGAATGTCGATAAGGTAATATGATCCATTGTTCAGATTTTTGCTGACCACAAAGGGTCCTTCCCAAGGTGGGGATAATTTGTGCATATCAGTTTGGTCTTGGATAAGCCGGAGCACCAGGTCTCCTTCCTGAAAAGTTCTGGTTTTAATCCAGCGGCTGTGATAAAGACATAGATCTTGCTGGTAAATCGCCGAATGAGCCGCCGCAAGGTCACGCTTCTCATCCAATAAGTCAAGTGCATCCTGACCTGCTCTTTCATTATCAGCTTCAACATAAGCCGCCACATGGGGTGAATCATGACGGATGTCACTGGGGAGAACCGCCTCTGCTCCGTAGACCATGAAGAAAGGTGTATAACCCGTAGATCTGTTCGGGGTGGTATTAATGCTCCATAACATAGAAGGTAACTCCTCCACCCAACAACCCGACGTCCTTGATACGTCTCCACCGTATCTATAATTTTTTATTGTTCCATGCTATTATATTACCTGTTTTGGATGTTAACGGGCTTTATTTTACACTTTTACATTATTTTTGGGACTAACCTACTAACCAAAGGCCCAGTGCAAATTGCTGCTTTTTTGCCTATTTCAGTGTTTCGCAGAAAAGGAATATCAAACGGAATCCAAATGGAATGAAACCTTCGGGAGAGTTATTTTTGGAACAAACGTGATCTAGAGGACTTGGAGTGGATGTCAAGAAACAAACGAGGAGTCCACGAGGCAGGGGCGCGCCTACCCCCCTGGGTGTGCCCTCCCCCTTGTGGGCCCCTTGTGGCTCAACCGACCTACTTCTTCCTCCTATATATACTCATATACCCTAAAAACAACCAGGAGCACCATGAAACCATATTTCCACCGCCGCAACCTTCTGTACCCAAGAGATCCCATCTTGGGGCCTTTTCTGGAGCTCCGTCGGAGGGGGCATCGATCACGAAGGGCCTCTACATCAACTCCATGGCATCTCCGGTTATGTGTGAGTAGTTTACTTCAGACCTCTGGGTCCATAGTTATTAGCTAGATGGCTTCTTCTCTCTCTTTGAATCTCAATACAAAGTTCTCCTCGATCTTCTTGGAGATCTATTTGATGTAACTCTTTTTGCGGTGTGTTTCTCGAGATCCGATGAATTGTGGGTTTATGATCAAGTCTATCTATGAACAATATTTGATTCTTCTCTGAAATATTTTATGTATGATTGGTTATCTTTGCAAGTCTCTTCGAATTATCAGTTTGGTTTGGCCTACTGGATTGATCTTTCTTGCAATGGGAGAAGTGCTTAGCTTTGGGTTCAATCTTACGGTGCTTGATCCTAGTGACAGAAATGGAAACGACACGTATTGTATTGTTGCCATCGAGGATAAAAAGATGGGGTTTACATCATATTGCTTGAGTTTATCCCTCTACATCATGTCATCTTACCTAATGTGTTACTCTGTTCTTATGAACTTAATACTCTAGATGCATGCTGGATAGCGGTCGATGTGTGGAGTAATAGTAGTAGATGCAGGCAGGAGTCGGTCTACTTTGTCACGGACGTGATGCCTATATACATGATCATGCCTAGATATTCTCATAATTATTCGCTTTTCTATCAATTACTCGACAGTAATTTGTTCACCCACCGTAATACTTATGCTATCTTGAGAGAAGCCACTAGTGAAACCTATGGCCCCCGGGTCTATATTTTATCATATAAGTTTCCAATCTATTTTATTTTGCAATCTTTACTTTCAATCTTTATCATAAAAATACCAAAAATATTATCTTATTATTATTATCTCTATCAGATCTCACTCTCGTAAGTGACCGTGAAGGGATTGACAACCCCCTTATCCCGTTGGTTGCGAGGTTCTTATTTGTTTGTGTAGGTACGAGGGACTTGCGTGTGGCCTCCTACTGGATCGATACCTTGGTTCTCAAAAATTGAGGGAAATACTTACGCTACTTTGCTGCATCACCCTTTCCTCTTTAAGGGAAAACCAACGCAGTGCTCAAGAGGTAGCAAGAAGGATTTCTGGCGCCGTTGCCGGTGAGTCTACGCACAAGTCAAGACATACCAAGTACCCATCACAAACTCTTATCCCTCGCATTACATTATTTGCCATTTGCCTCTCGTTTTCCTCTCCCCCACTTCACCCTTGCCATTTTATTCACCCTCTTTTCCCGTTCCCATCCTCTTTTCTAGTTCGTCTCTTTTTGCTTGTTGCTTGATTGCTTGTGTGTTGGATTGCTTGTTTGCCACGATGGCTTTACCAAAAAGTTTTGACCTTCACCTTAGAAGGTTGGAAGAAATTGAAAACAACGTTAGAAGTTTTATGTCCTTGCAGTTTGAGCATAATAATTTCTTCAGAAACGAGCTTAAAGAATAAAAAAGTTTTATAGGGTACATGAATAAAGAGCTCGATGATATGTCTCAAGAATTTTATGGTTTGAAATCTCAGTTCGCTCATCTTGAGAACTCAATAGCACAAATTTCGGATAAGCAGGCCACCTTAGTTAATAAGATGGCCGCCAAACCGGAAGAACTTGATGGTAGTAATGATGAAGATCTAAAAGTTATTGATGTGTCCCCTATTAAATCTTTGTTTTGCAATATGAATCTTGATAATGATGGGACTGGAGATGAGTCAACTTTAGTTAGAAGGCGTCCCAATGATTCGGAGTTTTTAGATCTTGATGCAAAAATTGATAAAAGTGGGATTGATGAGGTCAAAACTTTAAATAGCAGTGAACCCACTATCTTGGATTTCAAGGAATTTAATTACGATAATTGTTCTTTAATAGATTGTATTTCCTTGTTGCAATCCATGCTAAATTCTCCGCATGCTTATAGTCAAAATAAAGCTTTTACTAAACATATCGTTGATGCTTTAATGCAATCTTATGAAGAAAAGATTGAATTGGAAGTTTCTATCCCTAGGAAACTTCATGATGAGAGGGAACCTACTATTAAAATTAAAATTAAAGATCTTGAATGCTTTTCTTTATGTGATTTGGGTGCTAGTGTTTCCACGATTCCTAAAACTTTGTGTGACTTGCTAGGTTTCCGTGAATTTGATGATTGTTCTTTAAACTTGCATCTTGCGGATTCCACCATTAAGAAACCTATGGGAAGAATTAATGATGTTCTTATTGTTGCAAATAGGAATTATGTGCCCATAGATTTCATTGTTCTTGATATAGATTGCAATCCTACATGTCCGATTATTCTTGGTAGGCCTTTCCTTAGAACGATTGGTGCAATTATTGATATGAAAGAAGGGAATATTATATTCCAATTTCTGTTAAGGAAAGGCATGAAAAACTTTCCTAGAAAGAAAATTAAATTACCTTATGAATCTATTATGAGAGCCACTTATGGATTGCATACCAAAGATGACAATACCTAGATCTATCCTTGCTTTTATGCCTAGCTAGGGGCGTTAAACGATAGCGCTTGTTGGGAGGCAACCCAATTTTATTTTTGTTTCTTGCTTTATGATTATGTTTAGTAATAAATAATTCATCTAGCCTCTGTTTATATGTGGTTTTATGCTTTTAATTAGTGTTTGTGCCAAGTAGAACCTTTGGGAAGACTTGGGGAAAGTCTTTGCGATCTTGCTGTAAAAAACAGAAACTTTAGTGCTCACGATATTTGCTGCCATTTTTTACTGGAGAGTGATATTTAGTTAATTATTTTTGAATATGATTAATAGATAAATTCCTCACGTCCAGAAATTTATTTTATAATTTTTGGGGTTCCAGAAGTATTCGAAACCTACAGATTACTACAGACTGTTCTGTTTTTTGACAGATTCTGTTTTTCGTGTGTTGTTTGCTTATTTTGATGAATCTATGACTAGTATTTGAGTGTATGAACCATAGATAAGTTGGAATATAGTAGGTTTAACACCCATATAAATAAAGAATGAGTTCATTACAGTACCTTAAGTGGTGGTTTGTTTTCTTTTACTAACGAAGCTCACGAGATTCTCTTTTAAGTTTTGTGTTGTGAAGTTTTCAAGTTTTGGGTAAAGATTTGATGGATTATGGAAAAAGGAGTGGAAAGAGCCTAAGCTTGGGGATGCCCAAGGAACCCCAAGGTAAAATTCAAGTACAACCAAAAGCCTAAGCTTGGGGCATCCCCTCTTTTGTCTTCCTCCATCGGTAACTTTACATGGAGCTATATTTTTATTCACCACATGATATGTGTTTTGCTTGGAGCGTCTTGTATGATTTGAGTCTTTGCTTTTTAGTTTACCACAATCATCCTTGATGTACACACCTTTTGGGAGATACACACATGAATCGGAATTTATTAGAATACTCTATGTGCTTCACTTATATCTTTTGAGCTAGATAATTTTGCTCTAGTGCTTCGCTTATATCTTTTAGAGCACGGTGGTGGTTTTATTTTATAGAAATTATTGACCTATCATGATTCACTTTTATTATTTTGAGAGTCCTTTAGAACAGCATGGTAATTTGTTTTGATTATGAAATTTAGTCCTAATATGATAGGCATCCAAGATTGGTATAATAAAAACTATCATAAAAAGTGCATTGAATACTATGAGAAGTTTGATACTTGATGATTGTTTTGAGACATGGATATGGTGATATTAGAGTCATGCTAGTTGAGTAGTTGTGAATTTGATAAATACGTATTCTAAAGTTTGTGATTCCCATAGCATGCACGTATGGTGAACCGCTATGTGATAAAGTCGGAGCATGATTTATTTATTGATTGTCTTCCTTATGAGTGGTGGTCGGGGACGAGCGATGGTCTTTTCCTACCAATCTATCCCCCTAGGAGCATGCACATAGTACTTTGTTTCGATAACTAATAGATTTTTGCAACAAGTATAGGAGTTCTTTATGACTAATGTTGAGTCCATGGATTATACGCACTCTCACCCTTCCACCATTGCTAGCCTCTCTAGTACCGCGCAACTTTCGCCGGTACCATAAACCCACCATATACCTTCCTCAAAACAGCCACCATACCTACCTATTATGCCATTTCCATAGCCATTCCGAGATATATTGCCATGCAACTTTCCACTGTTCCGGTTGTTATGACACGCTTCATCATTGTCATATTGCTTTGCATGATCATGTAGTTGACATCGTATTTGTGGCAAAGCCACCATTCATAATTTTTCATACATGTCACTCTTGATTCATCGCAATCCCGGTACACCGCCGGAGGCATTCACATAGAGTCATATTTTGTTCTAAGTATCGAGTTGTAATTCATGAGTTGTAAGTAAATAAAATGTGATAATCATCATTATTAGAGCATTGTCCCAAGTGAGGAAACGATGATGGAGACTATGATTCCCCCACAAGTCAGGATGAGACTCTGGACGAAAAAAAGAGGCCATAAAAAAAGAGAAGAAGGCCCAAATAAAAAAATGAGAGAAAAAGAGAGAAGGGACAATGTTACTATCCTTTTTCCACACTTGTGCTTCAAAGTAGCACCATGATCTTCAGGATAGAGAGTCTCATATGTTATCACTTTCATATACTAGTGGGAATTTTACAATATAGAACTTGGCTTATATATTCCAATGATGGGCTTCCTCAAAATGCCCTAGGTCTTCGTGAGCAACCAAGTTGGATGCACACCCACTTAGTTTCTTTTTGAGCTTTCATACACTTATAGCTCTAGTGCATCCATTGCATGGCAATCCCTACTCACTCACATTGATATCTATTGGTGGGCATCTCCATAGCCCATTGATACGCCTAGTTGGTGTGAGACTATCTTCTCCTTTTTGTCTTCTCCACAACCACCATTCTATTCCACATATAGTGCTATGTCCATGGCTCACGCTCATGTATTGCGTGAAGATTGAAAAAGTTTGAGAACATCAAAAGTATGAAACAATTGATTGGCTTGTCATCGGGGTTGTGCATGATTTAAATACTTTGTGTGGTGAAGATAGAGCATAGCCAGACTATATGATTTTGTAGGGATAACTTTCTTTGGCCATGTTACTTTGAGAAGACATAATTGCTTAGTTAGTATGCTTGAAGTATTATTGTTTTTATGTCAATATTAAACTCTTGTCTTGAATTTTTCGGATCTGAATATTCATGCCACAATAAAGAGAATTACATTAAGAATTATGCTAGGTAGCATTCCACATCAAAAATTCTGTTTTTATCATTTACCTACTCGAGGACGAGCATGAATTAAGCTTGGGGATGCTTGATACGTCTCCAGTGTATCTATAATTTTTGATTGTTCCATGCTATTATATTACCTGTTTTGGATGTTAACGGGCTTTATTTTACACTTTTATATTATTTTTGGGACTAACCTACTAACCCAAGGCCCAGTCAAATTGCTGTTTTTTGCCTTTTCAGTGTTTCGCAGAAAAGGAATATCAAACGAAATCCAAATGGAATGAAACCTTCGGGAGACTTATTTTTGGAATAAACGTGATCCTGAGGACCTGGAGTGGACGTCAAGAAACAAACGAGGAGTCCACGAGGCAGGGGGCGTGCCTACCCCCCTGGGTACGCCCTCCCCCGTCGTGGGCCCCTCGTGGCTCAGCCGACCTACTTCTTCTTCCTATATATACTCATATACCCTGAAAACAACCAGGAGCACCACGAAACCCTATTTCCACCGCCGCAACCTTCTGTACCCAAGAGATCCCATCTTGGGGCCTTTTCCGGAGCTCCGCCGGAGTGGGCATCGATCACGGAGGGCCTCTACATCAACTCCATGGCCTCTCCGGTGATGTGTGGTAGTTTACTTCAGACCTTCGGGTCCATACTTATTAGCTAGATGGCTTCTTCTCTCTCTCTTTGAATCTCAATACAAAGTTCTCCTCAATCTTCTTGGAGATCTATTTGATGTAACTCTTTTTGCGGTGCGTTTGTCGAGATCCGATGAATTGTGTGTTTATGATCAAGTCTATCTATGAACAATATTTGATTCTTCTCTGAAATCTTTTATGTATGACTGGTTATCTTTGCAAGTCTCTTTGAATTATCAGTTTGGTTTAGCCTACTAGATTGATCTTTCTTGCAATGGGAGAAGTGCCTAACTTTGGGTTCAATCTTGCGGTGCTCGATCCTAGTGATAGAAAGGGAAACGACACGTATTGTATTATTGCCATCGAGGATAAAAAGATGGGGTTTACATCATATTGCTTCAGTTTATCCCTCTACATCATGTCATCTTACCTAATGCGTTACTCTGTTCTTATGAACTTAATACTATAGATGCATGCTGGATAGCGGTCGATGTGTGGAGTAATAGTAGTAGATGCAGGCAGGAGTCGGTCTACTTGTCACGGACATGATGCCTATATACATGATCATGCCTAGATATTCTCATAATCATTCGCTTTTCTATAAATTGCTCGATAGTAATTTGTTCACCCACCGTAATACTTATGCTAGCTTGAGAGAAGCCACTAGTGAAACCTATGGCCCTCGGGTCTATATTTTATCATATAAGTTTCCAATCTATTTTATTTTGCAATCTTTACTTTCAATCTTTATCATAAAATACCAAAAATATTATCTTATTATTATTATCTCTATCAGATCTCACTCTCATAAGTGACCGTGAAGGGATTGACAACCCCTTTATCATGTTGGTTGTGAGGTTCTTATTTGTTTGTGTAGGTACGAGGCACTTGCGTGTGGCCTCCTACTGGATTGATACCTTGGTTCTCAAAAACTAAGGGAAATACTTACGCTACTTTACTGCATCACCCTTTCCTCTTCAAGGGGAAACCAACGCAGTGCTCAAGAGGTAGCAGTCCTCTGTAAGGGACCCATAAGCTGGGGCTTGATTCCTTTCAGGATCTCTTGATTAGCTCTCTCTGCTTGACCATTAGACTGGGGGTGAGCCACTGATGATACATCAAGACGGATGTGTTCATGTTGACAAAATTCCTCTAGGGCCCCCTTGGATAGATTTGTGCCATTATCAGTTATAATACTGTGTTGAAAACTAAAGCAGAAAATCACCTTTTTCATGAATTGAACCGTCGTCGCCACATCACATTTACTGACCGGCTCTGCTTCAACCCACTTTGTAAACTTATCGACCGCCACCAGGAGATGCATCTTTTTGTCTTTGGACCTTTTGAAAGGTCCAACCATATCAAGCCCCCAGACTGCAAACGGCCAAGTAACTGGAATCATCCTCAACTCTTGAGCCGGCACATGGGCGCGTCGTGCGAACTTTTGACAACCATCACATCTACCGACTAGATCCTCCGCATCAGCGTCCGCCGTGAGCCAATAAAACCCATGACGAAAAGCTTTGGTTACAAGAGATTTAGACCCGGCATGATGACCACAATCCCCTTCATGAATCTCTCGTAGAATCTCACAGCCTTCTTCAGGAGAAACACAATGTTGAAACGCCCCTGTGACACTACGATGATGCAATTATCCATTGACAATAGTTATTGACTTAGACCATCGGGTTATCTATCTAGCCAAAATTTTGTCCTCAGGTAACTCACCCCGTGTCATATAAACCAAATATGAAACTATCCAATCAGGAATCACATGAAGAGCCGCCACCAGTTGTGCTTCCAGGTCAGGAATAGCCAAATCCTCCTCTGTAGGCAATTTAACAGAAGGGTCATGTAGAATATCCAGGAAAGTGTTAGGTGGCACCGGCTTACACTGAGACCCTAACCAGCTTAAAGCATCAGACGCCTCATTTTTCCTGCGATCAACATGTTCAACTTGATAACCCTTAAAGTGACCCGCAATAGCATCAACCTCTTGATGGTAAGCCGCCATGAGTGGATCTTTAGAATCCCAAGTGCCAGAAACTTGCTGAGCCACGAGATCTGAGCTGTCGAAACACCGCACCCGGCTTAAATTCATCTCCTTCTCCATCCGAAGACCATAAAGCAAGGCCTCATACTCAGCTGCATTGTTAGTACAAGGGAACTTCAGCCAGAGAACATATGAAAATTTATCACCTCATGGGGAAGTTAATACAACTCCAGCCCCCGAGCCTTCAAACTGCCTGGATCCATCGAAGTGAATAGTCCAATACGTGTTGTCCGGCTTCTCCTAAGGCATCTGTAACTCTGTCCAATCATTGATAAAATCCACGAGTGCTTGAGACTTGATGGCTGTACGGGGCACATACTTTAAACCATGAGGCCCAAGCTCAATGGCCCACTTAGCTACCCGACCTGTAGCTTCTTTGTTTTGAATGATATCCCCTAAGGGGGCAGAACTAACCACAGTGATAGGATGACCCAAAAAATAGTGCTTAAGCTTCTGGCTAGCCATAAAAACCCCATACACCAGCTTCTGCCAATGCGGATACCTCCGTTTGGACTCAATAAGGACCTCGCTGATGTAGTAAACCGACCATTGAACCGGATATTCTTTGCCAGTTTCCTTCCTTTCCACTACAATGGCAACACTGACAGCTCGGCTATTGGAAGCCACATATAATAGCAAGGGCTCCTTGTCAATGGGAGCAACAAGAACTGGCGGCTCAGCCAATTGTTTCTTCAAGGCCTCGAATGCCTGATTAGCAGCATCACTCCAGACAAAGTGATCCGTCTTCTTCATCATCTGGTACAGAGGAAAAGCCTTCTCACCCGACCGGCTTATAAAATATCTTAAGGCCGCAATACGACCCGCCACGCGCTGAACATCATTAATACACACCGGCTTAGCCAGAGAGGTGATTGCTTTTATCTTCTCCGGGTTAGCCTCAATACCCCATTCTGAAACTAGAAAACCCAATAGTTTGTCGGCTGGCACACCAAAAACACACTTGGCTGGGTTAAGCATCATCTTATAAACCCAGAGGTTGTCAAAGGTCTCCTTCAAATCATCAATCAAGGTTTCCTTCTTTCTGGACTTCACCACAATGTCATCCACATAGGCATGCACATTATGATCGATTTGATCATGAAGGCAATTTTGCACACACCGTTGGTAAGTCGCCTGGGCGTTCTTGAGCCCAAAAGGCATAGACACATAGCAGAAGGCTCCAAACGGAGTGATGAAAGCTGTCTTCTCATGGTCCTTAACTGCCATCTTGATCTGATGATAACCAGAATAAGCATCCAAAAAGCTCAAACGCTCACAACCCGCCGTAGCATCAATAATCTGATCAATACGAGGGAGAGCAAAGGGATTAGTCGGAGAAGCCTTGTTTAAGTCTGTGTAATCCACACACATACGCCACGTTCTGTTCTTCTTAAGCACCAGCACCGGGTTAGCCAACCACTCAGGGTGAAAAACTTCAACAATGAAACCAGCTGCTAAGAGTCGGGCCATTTCTTCACCAATGGCTTTACGCCTTTCTTCATTAAAACAACGGAGAAACTGCTTGACCGGCTTGAACTTCAGATCAATATTAAGAGTGTGCTCAACGAGTTCCCTTGGTACACCTGGCATGTCAGAAGATTTCCATGCAAAGATGTCCCGGCTCTCACGGATGAACTCAATGAGCGCGCTTTCCTATTTTGGATCCAGATTAGCACTGATGTTGAACTGCTTGGGTGAATCACCAAGAACAAAAACAACCAGCTTGGTGTCATCTGCCGACTTAAACTTCAAGACTGGGTCATGCTCTATAGTTGGCCTTTTCAAAGATGTCATGTCGGCCGGGTCAACATTGTCTTTATAAAACTTCAATTCATCTATTGCACAGACAAAATCGGCATAGGCTGCATCACCTTCCTCGCACTCCAAAGCTATCTTCTGGCTTCCATGCACCGTAATGGTCCCCTTGTAACCTGGCATTTTGAGCTGCAGATAAACATAACAAGTCCTTGCCATGAACTTAGCATAAGCCGGCCGTCCAAACAGGGCATGATAAGGGCTTTTGATCTTCACCACTTCAAAGGTCAACGTCTCACACCTGGAATCATGATCATCCCCAAATGCAACTTCCAGAGCTATTTTACCAACCGGGTATGCCGACTTACCAGGCACCACACCGTGGAAGACGGTGTTTGACGGCTTAAGATTTTTATCAGTCAACCCCATGCGACGGAAGGTTACATAATAAAGGATATCGGTGCTGCTACCTCCGTCCATGAGTACCTAAGTGAATTTATATCCTCCAACCTGAGGTGCTACCACCAAAGCCAAGTGACCTGGATTGTCAACCCGGGGCGGTTGATCCTCACGACTCCACACAATGGGTTGCTCAGACCATCGCAAGTAATGGGGAACTCCAAGCTCAACGGCATTCACGGCCCTTTTATGGAGCTTCTGATCCCACTTGCATAAGATTGTGGTGAAGATGTGGTACTGCCCGCTATTCAATTGCTTCGGGTTACTTTGATAACCATATTGCCGTTGTTGATTCCCCTGACCGGACTGTTGATGATAACCGCCACGATTACCTTGGTTGTTTTGGTGACCCTGAAAACCAAAATTAGAACTGCCGCCACTGTAACCCAGGCCCTGAGAACCGGAACCTGAGCTGCCGCTTGGCCCATGATTGTTTTGGAACAAGTCGGAATTTTTGAACTCTCTCATAATGTGGCAGTCCTTCCAAATGTGCGTGGATGGCTTTTCCCGCGAACCATGCTTTGGGCAAGGCTGATTCAACAGATACTCCAGGTTTATACCTGACCCTCCTACCCGAGGAGGTGGCTTTCCTTTACGACGCTGACCATTGTTCTGCGTGTTGGTATTGGCCACAAAGTCTAAATTATTATCAGCCTCGCTTTACCGTTGCCAGGCTGACTCGCCGGGTTATGATTCTGTCCCTTGGTGTTGCCGCTCTTCCTTCCTGGCTTTTCATCATCAGACTCAGGGTCCTTGGTACTATCAGAGTCAGCATATTTAATTAGAGCCGCCATTAGCTCCCCCATATCGTTACAATGGCGCTTGAGCCGTCCTAACTTCTATTTAAGAGGCAAAAAACGCCAATTCTTCTCTAACATGAGGACCGCTGAGCCGGCATTGATGTTATCTGATGAATGTAGGATGGCTTTGACCCGGCGCACCCAATGGGTTGTTGATCCGCCCTCCTCTTGGGCATAGGCATCTAAATCCACAATCGACATGGGTTTTTTACACGTATCCTTAAAATTTTGGATGAACCGGGCCTTCAACTCAGCCCATGATCCAATTGAATTGGCAGGCAGTCCCTTTAGCCAAGTACGGGCCGTCCCATCCAACATCATGGTGAAATATTTAGCACACGCGGCATTGCTGACCTCCAGTAGCTCCATGGCCATCTCGTAACTCTCAATCCACGCCTCAGGGGATAAGTCGGCTATGTAGTTGGGCACCTTACACGGTCCTTTGAAGTCCTTGGGCAGACGCTCATTACGTAGACCCGGCACCAAACATGGTACACCTGTGCTTCGAGAGGTCACGCCTGCCTCCACCGAGGTTGTTGAATAAACAGGAGATGGTTGATGAGTCGCGTACTGAGCCGCCACCTCAGCCTCCCGACGTGCTCTATCCTGATCCATCATGGCCTGAGTGTTACGGGGCAGGTCATGTCCATGGGGCGGATTATGACGCCGCTCGCTGCTTGACACCGCTGGGGAGTCCATGTGTATGCTATAACTCTGGCTTGGGCGAGGGGTTGAATGGATCCTCTCACGGCTATAAGAATAAGCCTCCTACTTAACCAATGTTGTCTAAAGAAGCTCTCTAGCCCTCCGCGTTTCAACCGCGGCTGGAGACTCGCCTTCCACTGGGAGAGCCACCAATCGCGACGCCGCATCGATCATGTTATCCAAAGGGTTAGAGTAATGACCCGGTGTTGTCGGCATGTGTTGTGGTGGCATATTATTCTGACAGGGCGGGTCAGTCAAGCGTGGTTGAGCTGGTGCTCCAGTCCCAGGCGCAACCACTGCCCGTTTACCCCTGGCGGGTCACTGGTCCCTGCACCAGGTGTATTGAAGAGGTTCCTTGCGTCATAAGCCGGAGGCAGACGACTCCGGTGCCTTCTCCTCAGGACTTCGTTTGAAGCGTTCTGATCCAACGAGAGCCGTGATACGTCTCCGTCGTATCTACTTTTCCAAACACTTTTGCCCTTGTTTTGGACTCTAACTTGCATGATTTGAATGGAACTAACTCGGACTAACGCTGTTTTCAGCAGAATTGCCATGGCGTTATTTTTGTGCAGAAATAAAAGTTCTCGGAATGACCTGAAAATCAACGGAGAATTATTTTGGAATATATAAAAAATCTTGGCGAAAGAATCAAGGCCAGGGGGCCCACACCCTAGCCACGAGGGTGGGGGCACGCCTGCCCCCCTGGGCACGCCCCCTGCCTCGTGGGCCCCCTGGAGCTCCACCGACCTCAACTCCAACTCCATATATTCGTGTTCGGGGAGAAAATATGAGGAAGGAGGATTCATCGCATTTTATGATGCAGAGCCTCCGCCAAGCCCTAAACTCTCTCGGGAGGGCAGATCTGGAGTCCGTTCGGGGCTCCAGAGAGGGGAATCCGTCGCCGTCGTTATCATCAACCTTCCTCCATCACCAATTCCATGATGCTCACCGCCGTGCGTGAGTAATTCCATCATAGGCTTGCTGGACGGTGATGGGTTGGATGAGATTTATCATGTAATCGAGTTAGTTTTGTTAGGGTTTGATCCCTAGTATCCACTATGTCCTGAGATGATGTTGCTATGACTTTGCTATGCTTAACACTTGTCACTAGGGCCCGAGTGCCATGATTTCAGATCTGAACCTATTATGTTTTCATGAATATATGTGAGTTCTTGATCCTATCTTGCAAGTCTATTGTCACCTACTACATGTTATGATCCGGCAACCCCGAAGTGACAATAGTCGGGACCACTCCTGGTGATGACCGTAGTTTGAGGAGTTCATGTATTCATTATGTTTTAATGCTTTGGTCCGGTACTCTATTAAAAGGAGGCCTTAATATCCCTTAGTTTCCATTAGGACCCCGCTGCCACGGGAGGGTAGGACAAAAGATGTCATGCAAGTTCTTTTCCATAAGCATGTATGTCTATCTTCGGAATACATGCCTACATTACATTGATGAATTGGAGCTAGTTATGTGTCACCCTATGTTATGACTGTTACATGATGAACCACATCCGGCATAATTCCCCATCACCGATCCAATGCCTACGAGCTTTCCATATATTGTTCTTCACTTATTTACTTTTCTGTTGCTATTGTTACAATCACTATAAAACACCAAAAATATTACTTTTGCTACCGTTACCACTACTATCATATTACTTTGCTACTAAATACCTTGCTGCAGATATTAAGTTATCCAGGTGTGGGTGAATTGACAACTCAGCTGCTAATACTTGAGAATATACTTTGGCTCCCCTTGTATCGAATCAATAAATTTGGGTTGAATACTCTACCCTCGGAAACTGTTCTGATCCCCTATACTTGTGGGTTATCAAGACTATTTTCTGGTGCCGTTGCCGGGGAGCATAGCTCTATTCTTTGAGTCACTTGGGATTTATATCTGCTTATCACTACGAAGAACTTTAAAGACGCGGAAACAAAAATTTATCCCTCAACTGCGAGGGAGGTAAGGAACTGCCATCTAGCTCTGCACTTGATTCACCTTATGTTTTGAGTAAGCTTGCAATACCTAAACCTACTTCTGCTATTAATTTTGATATGTTGCATATTATTGATGATGCCACTTCTGCTATGCATGATACTTACGATGAAACTACTTCTATGCTTGATACTACTGTGCCACTTGGTGAATTTCTTGATGAACAACTTGCTAGGGCTAGAGAGAATGAAATTATTGAAACTGATAATATTGATGAAAGTGAGGATGAATGCTCTCCAATAAATATGAATTGCCTGTTTGTGTCTGAGGGCTATGTTATGGATGAAGAAACTAAAAGAGACTTTCTTGCATGCAATGATAGAAGTGATCTTAAGAAATTATTAGCTAAGCTTAAACAAAAAACTCTGCAATGCTAGAATGAAATATGATCATGCTTATGCTACTTCATCTATCTTTGTTACTGATAAGGATTATGAATTCTCTATTGATACTGATATAATTACTTTGGTTGAATATGATCCTTTTTATGGCTATGAATCTGAAACTGTTGTGGTGCATCTTACTAAATTAAATGATATAGCCACCATGTTCACTAATGATGAGAGAACTCGCTACTTTTATATCCTTAAAATATTTCCGTTCTCATTAAAGGGTGATGCTAAGATATGGTTTAATTCTCTTGATCCTGGTTGTGTGTGTAGTCCCCAGGATATGATTTATTACTTCTCTGCTAAATATTTCCCTGCTCATAAGAAACAAGCTGCCTTAAGGGATATATATAATTTTGTGCAAATTGAAGAAGAGAGTCTCCCACAAGCTTGGGGGAGGCTTCTCCAATTACTTAATGCTTTGCCTGAACATCCTCTTAAGAAAAATGAAATGCTTGATATCTTTTATAATGTACTAACCGATGCTTCCATAGACCACCTAGATAGTTGTGTTGGTTCTGTTTTTAGGGAAAAACACCGAATGAAGATGAAATTCTATTGAATAATATGTTGACAAATGAAAATAATTGGACACTTTCTGATCCAGCTCCTGAGCCTATTCCTAAACCAACTCCGAAGAAAAGAGGTGTTCTATTTCTCAGTCCTGAAGATATGCAAGAGGCAAAGAAATCCACGAAAGAAAAGGGTATTAAAGCTGAAGATGTTAAGAATTTACCTCCTATTGAAGAAATACATGGTCTTAATTTACCGCCTGTTGAAGAAATATAAGGTTTTAATCCCTCACCTATTGAAGAACACATGGTCTTGATAACCCGACACATGTAGTAAAGGTAAATTCTCTCTATTGATATGATAAAGTTGAAATCCCTCCTACTAAGTTTGCTAGCCAATGTTTGGATGAGTTTGGTAGCTTTATGGTTAGGCAAGAAGACTTCAATGCTTACTTTGGTAGACAATTGAAACAAAATGCTTATATGATTGAACACTTGGGTGATTATATGTCTAGAGTTAAAGGTGAACTTAAACTCATTAGTAAACATGTTTCTATGGTTACCACTCAAGTAGAACAAGTACTTAAAGCTCAAGATGATTTGCTCAATGAATTGAATAGTAAGAAAAATGATAATGTTGTTAGAGTTATGACTAGAGGTGGTAAAATGACCCAGGAACCTTTGTATCCTGAGGGCCATCCTAAGAGAATTGAGCAAGATTCTCAGAGAAATGGTATTGATGCACCTAGTCCTTCCAAGAGGAAGAAAAATAAAAATGATAGGACTTTGCATGCTTCTAGTGAACCTATTATTGACACCCCTGAGAATCCCAATTATATCTCTATTTCTGATGTTGAAACACAATCTGGTAATGAGCATGAACCTAGTGATAATGTTAATAATGATGTTCATGTTGATGCTCAACCTAGTAATGACAATGATTTAGAGATTGAACCTGCTGTTGATCTTGATAACCCACAATCAAAGAATCAACGTTATGATAAGAGAGACTTCATTGCTAGGAAACATGGTAAGGAAAGAGAGCCCTGGGTTTAGAAACCCATGCCTTTTCCTCCTAAGCCATCCAAGAAAAAGGATGATGAGGATTTTGAGCTCTTTGCTGAAATGATTAGACCTATCTTTTTGCGTATGCGTTTGACTGATATGCTTAAAATGAATCCTTATGCTAAGTACATGAAAGATATTGTTACTAATAAAAGAAAGATATTGGAAGCTGAAATTTCCACCATGCTTGCTAATTATACTTTTAACAGAGGAATACCAAAGAAACTTGGAGATCCCGGAGTACCAACTATACCATGCTCCATTAAAAGAAACTATGTTAAAACTGCTTTATGTGATCTTGGAGCCGGTGTTAGTGTTATGCCTCTCTCCTTATATCGTAGACTTGATTTGAATAAGTTGACACCTACTGAAATATCTTTGCAAATGGCTGATAAATCAACTGCTATACCTGTCGGTATTTGTCAGGATGTGCCTGTTGTGGTTGCAAATGTTACTATTTTAACGGACTTTGTTCTGCTTGATATTCCCGAGGACGATAGTATGTCTATTATTCTTGGAAGACCCTTTTTGGGTCGTTATTGATTGTAACAAAGGCAATGTCACTTTTCATGTTAATGGTAATGAGCATACGGTACACTTTCCGAGGAAACAACCTCAAGTCCACAGTATCAATTCTATTAGAAAAATTCCATCAATTATTTTTGGAGATTTTGAATTTCCTCTTCCTACTGTCAAGAAGAAATATGATATTCTTATTGTTGGGGATGTGCATATCCCCGTTGAGGTAACATAGTGTCATTCGAAATTTCTCCGGTTTCATGTTACTCGAAATGAGTTTGTTAACAAGACTTGATCAACCTTGTTGGTGGATTCCTTTTGATGAGCATGAGATGGATGAAGTTAGAAAGCACAACCTTTTGTACCCTCCTTTTACTTTGTTATTTAGTTGAAATAAAGTAAAAGTAGTTTTTTCTGTCAGTTTTCTGAATTATCCGTGCAATATAAAAATACCCCGAAAATAAAAGTTCTCCAAATGCCCTGCCAATTTAATATGATTTTTTCTGTAATATTGAGAATATGTAGCACTGAGAACACAGCAGGGGGAGCAAGCACCTGGCCACGAGGGTCCAGGGCGCGCCCACCCCCTGGACGCGCCCCCTGCCTCGTGGGCCCATGGTGGCTCCCCTCCACTTATTCCTGCACCCACACACTTCTTTTTCCTCCTAAAAAATCACCATCTAGCTCAAGCACGAGTTCTAGCTCATTTTGCTGCAATTTTCAATCTCCTTGCTCAAAGCACCTCTCACAAAACTGCTTTGGGGGATTGTTCCTTGGTATGTGACTCCTCCATTGGTCCAATTAGTTTTTGTTCTGGTACTTTATTCATTTCAAATTTGTGATGCCTAGGTGACCATGTTCTTGAGCTTGCATGTCAAATTTATATGGTTCCAAGTAGTTCTAATGCATGATATAGGCTCTAGGCACTTGTAGGAGTAGTTGCTATCAATTTTGTTGAGTTTGGTTTACTTTTATTTGAAGTTACTAAAAATTTCAAAAAAAAATTCAGAGAAAAGAAATATGTTTAGGAAAATGTACCAAGGTGGTCCTTCAAGAAAGCAAGGACCTAGGCTTGCAATGCGTGATGCTGATGATGAACCACCAAGGGACGCCCCAGTGCGGCCTTGTGAATGGCCTTCAGAGGACTTCATGGATCGAGCAGGAATTAAGGAAGAATTTAACGCATATTTGCATAATGCTGATCTTGTGAGCTTCGAGGCAGAAAAGTGCCGTCAGTACCACTATCTCACTAGTTCCTTTGTGAGGAGGCAAAAGGGAGATATTTTATAACCAGAGGGGAGGCAGAAGAGTATAAGAGGAGGGCTGAGATAGCTCGCCTCCAAGCTGCAGCCCACGATGCAATGACTGCTGCATCTCAGTACGACCGCAACTACAACTTTGGATATCCGCCAGGCCATCCATGGCAATAGACCAACTTAGGCCAAAAGCCTAAGCTTGGGGGAGTACGTATTTCCCACCGACATTACATTTATGTTCACACACTCATTGCTAGATGTCGGTGCTCACACTTTTTCATTGTAATATCCATGCTAGTTTATTTCTTTTTTATGCTTTCTTCTTGTGTGTTTGATAAACCTTAAGAAAAACAAAAAATTAGTAGTAGCTTTTAGCTATTTTATTTTTCTTGTTGTAGTAGTAATAACTAAAAAGAAAACTCAAAAAGATTTCCCTTTCTTCTTTTGCTTGTTGGGAGCTTTCCCATGTAAATAGTTTTATTTCTTTTCTTTTCTTTGGGGGTCGATAGGAGAAGACCATGATTAAATTGTTGAAGTGACTCCTATATGCATTATTGTTGATTTAACCAAGAGTCCATATTGCCTTGTCTTCTCCTGCTTATTGAATGCTTGCAGATTCCAGCTTAGTCCAATGCACGTGCACTGTTATTATTATTCACATCATTCTGTCGTGCAAGTGAAAGGCAATTATGATGATATATGATGGACTGATTGAGATGGGAGAAGCTGGTATGAACTCGACCTCTCTTGTTTTTGTAAATATGATTAGTTCATCATTCCTGATTCAGCCTATTATGAATAAACATGTTTGCAATGACAATTAGAGATTATAGTTGCTCGTGCCATGCTTAATTAGCTAGGAGCTTATAATGGTTTACCTTGCGTGCCAACATGCTATTAAGATGGTTGTGATGTGGTATGATAGGGTGGTATCCTCTTTTGAACGATTCAGTGGCTTGACTTGGCACATGTTCACGCATGAAGTTGAAACAAAATCAACATAGCCTCTACGATATTTATGTTCATGGTGCATTATATCCTACTCATGCTTGCATTCGGTGTTGATTAATTTTAATGCATGTTCATGACTGTTGTCGCTCTCTAGCTGGTCGCTTTCCAGTCTTTTTCTAGCCTTCACCTGTACTAAGCGGGAATACTGCTTGTGCATCCAATCCCATAAACCCCAAAGTTATTCCATATGAGTCCACCATACCTACCTATATACGGTATCTACCTGCCATTCCAAGTAAATTTGTATGTGCCAAACTCTAAACCTTCAAATAAACATTCTGTTTTGTATGCCCGAATAGCTCATGTATCAACTAGGGTTGTTTGTATCTTCCATCTTAGGCGGGTTATTCTCAAGAGGAGTGGACTCCGCTCCTCATTCACGAGAAAATGGATGGTCACCGGGATGCCCAGTCCCATGCTTTATGCAAATCAAATCAAAATAATTGCAAACAAAACTCCCCCGGGGACTGTTGTTAGTTGGAGGCACTCGTTGTTTCGAGCAAGCCATGGATTGATGCTTGTTGGTGGAGGGGGAGTATAAACTTTACCATTCAGTTTGGGAACCGCCAATAATGCGTGTAGCATGGAAGATATCGCCATCTCTCGGTTGTTATGTTGACAATGAAAGTATACCACTCAAAATATTATTCATATCTATTTCAAAACCGAGCTCTGGCACCTCTACAGATCCCTGCTTCCCTTTGCGAAGGGCCTATCTATTTAATTTTATGATGAGTCATCATCCTCTTATTAAAAAGCACCAGGTGGAGAGCACCGCTGTCATTTGCATTCATTACCATTAGTTTATGATACGTCTCCAACGTATCTATAATTTTTGATTGCTCCATGCTATATTATCTACTGTTTTGGACATTATTGGGCTTTATTATCCACTTTTATATTATTTTTGGGACTAACCTATTAACCGGAGGCCTAGCCTAGAATTGCTGTTTTTTTGCCTATTTTAGGGTTTCAAGGAAAAGGAATATCAAACGGAGTCCAAACGGAATGAAACCTTCGGGAACGTGATTTTATCAACGAACAAGACTCAGGAGACTTGGACCCTATGTCAAGCAACCAACAGGCAGGCCGCGAGGTAGGGGGTGCGCTTACCCCCCCCCCCCCCCAAGCACGCCCTCCACCCTCGTGGGCCCCTATTGCTCCACTGATGTACTTCTTCCTCCTATATATACCTACGTACCCCCAAATGATCAGATACGGAGCCAAACCCTAATTCCACCGCCGCAACTTTCTGTATCCACGAGATCCCATCTTGGAGCCTGTTCCGGATCTCTGCCAGAGGGGGTATCCATGACGGAGGGCTTCTACATCAACACCATAGCCTCTCCGATGAAGTGTGAGTAGTTTACCTCAGACCTTCGGGTCCATAGTTATTAGCTAGATGGCTTCTTCTCTCTTTTTGGATATCAATACAAAGTTCTCCCCCTCTCTTGTGGAGATATATTCGATGTAATCTTCTTTTTGTGGTGTGTTTGTTGAGACCGATGAATTGTGGGTTTATGATCAAGATTATCTATGAACAATATTTGAATCTTCTCTGAATTCTTTTATGTATGATTGGTTATCTTTGCAAGTCTCTTTGAATTATCAGTTTGGTTTGGCCTACTAGATTGATCTTTCTTGCAATGGGAGAAGTGCTTAGCTTTGGGTTCAATCTTGCGGTGTCCTTTCCCATTGACAGTAGGGGCAGCAAGGCACGTATTGTATTGTTGCCATCGAGGATAACAAGATGGGTTTTTTATCATATTGCATGAATTTATCCCTCTACATCATGTCCTCTTGCTTAAGGCGTTACTCTCTTTTCATAAACTTAATACTCTAGATGCATGCTGGATAGCGGTCGATGAGGGGAGTAATAGTAGTAGATGCAGGCAGGAGTCGGTCTACTTGTCTCGAACGTGATGCCTATATACATGATCATACCTAGATATTCTCATAACTATGCTCAATTCTGTCAATTGCTCAACAGTAATTCGTTCACCCACCATAAAATACTTATGCTCTTGAGAGAAGCCACTAGTGAAACCTATGGTCCTCGGGTCTATCTTCATCATATTATGTTGGGAAACACAGTAATTCCAAAAAAATTCATACGCACACGCAAGATCATGGTGATGCATAGCAATGAGAGGGGAGAGTGTTCTCCACGTACCCTCGTAGACCGAAAGCGGAAGCGTTAGCACAACGCGGTTGATGTAGTCGTACGTCTTCACGATCCGACCGATCAAGTACCGAACGTACGGCACCTCCGAGTTCAGCACACGTTCAGCCCGATGACGTCCCTCGAACTCCGATCCAGCCGAGTGTTGAGGGAGAGTTTCGTCAGCATGACGGCGTGGTGACAATGATGATGTTCTACCGACGCAGGGCTTCGCCTAAGCATTGCTACAGTATTATCACTACAAAAAAAGACACATCCGTGACATTTTGGGCCGAACAGAATTTTTTCTGTCATACATATGACACTTCTATGACGATAATTGTGACAAAACCCAGTATCATCATAGATGTGGTGGGCTCCTACTTCTATGACAAAAAATCATGACAGAAAATGGGCTTTTCATCCTGGGCGGGCCGGAGACGCAGCTGCATGACATTCTTTGGGCCGTCCATGACGGAAAAAACCGTGCTAGAAGCGAGGGCGAGGAAAATTTCGGGGAGTTCCCGGTTACGGTGGGAGGTCGGGGGCCGAGCGATGCGCGCTTCTCTCGTACACGTATGTGCATGTGTGCGAGGCGTTGGCTCTAACTGAACCCGAGCGAGGCATTGGGCTCTAACTGAACCCGAGCGATTGCACTACAGGCTACGCGTTACTGAACCCGAGCGATCGATCGATGGCTGTTAACTAAACTCGATCGAGCGATTCCTTCACTACTGCTGCTAACGGAAGCCGATCGATACTGCCTCTGGATGAACAGTGAGCGTTGCGGGGGGGGGGGGGGTTTGGATGAACAGTTCCCGGTGGGGGTGGATGAACAGGACCCCGTGGTGTTGCCTCTGGATGAACAGGACCCCGATGGATCGAGCCGCTTGGGGCTGGATGAACAGGACCCCATGGAGGGCTGGATGAATAGGACCACCCCGTGGAGGTGTAATGTCCTCTATACGGCTATATCTCCTACGTGTCGAGGCACGACTTAGAGGCATAACCGCATTGAAAGCAATGTCGCAAGTGAGGTAATCTTCACACAACCCATGTAATACATAAGGGAAAGAGATACATAGTTGGCTTACAATCGCCACTTCACACAATACATGAATAAAGCATTACATCATCCAAATACAATCAAGGTCCGACTATGGAACCAAAATAAAAGAAGACTACCCCAAATGCTACACAGATCCACGATCGCCCCCAACTGGGCTCCACGACTAATTAACTGGAATGAAACAACACAACGGACAAAGTCTTCATCGAGCTCCTCCTGAGCTCAGTTGCGTCACCGGCACGGTTCAACGGCACCTGCAAGCTGGTTTTGGAAGTATCTGTGAGTCACGGGGACTCAACAATCACACACCCTCGCAATCAAGACTATTTAAGCTTATAGGTAAGGCAAAGGTATGATGTGGAGCTGCAGCAAGCGACTAGCATATATGGTGGCTAACTTACTTGCAAAATAGAGCGAGAAGAGAAGGCAAAAGCACGGACGAACAACTATGATCAAGAAGTGATCCTAGAACAACCTACGTCAAGCATAACTCCAACACCGTGTTCACCTCCCGACTCCGCCGAGGAGAGACCATCATGGTTACACACGCGGTTGATGTATTTTAATTAAGGTCATCTTCAGGTTTTCTACAACCAGACATTAACAAACTCCCATCTACCCATAGCCGCGGGCACGGCTTTCGAAAGTTCATAACCCTACAGGGGTGTCCCAACTTAGCCCATCACAAGCTCTCATGGTCAACAAAGGATATTCCTTCTAGCGGGAAGACCCGATCAGACTCGGAATCCCGGTTACAAGACATTTCGACAATGGTAAAATAAGACCAGCAAAGCCACCCGAATGTGCCAACAAATCCCGATAGGAGCTGCACATATCTCTTTCTCAGGGCACACTGGATTGTCCAAGGTTCCGGTAGGCCAGCCCAGATTTACCCCTGGTGGCCACCGGCAGCTGACAGGTTGGACCAACACTCAGAGGAGCACTGGCTCGGGGGTTTAATAAAGATGACCCTTGGGCAGGCCTACCCAAGGGAAAGTAAAGGCTAGGTGGCGAATGGTAAAACCAATGTTGGGCCTTGCTGGAAGAGTTTTATTCAAGGCGAACTGTCAAGGGGTTCCCATTATAACCCAACCGCGTAAGAAACGCAAAATCCGGGAACATAACACCGATATGACAGAAACTAGGGCGGCAAGAGTGGAACAAAACACCAGGCATAAGGCCGAGCCTTCCACCCTTTACCAAGTATATAGATGCATTAATTAAATAAGAGATATTGTGATATCCCAACAAAATATCCATGTTCCAACAAGGAACAAACTTCATATTCACCTGCAACTAACAACGCTATAAGCGGGGCTGAGCAAAGCGGTAACATAGCCAAACAACGGCTTGCTAGGACAAGGTGGGTTAGAGGCTTGGTTCAACAGTATGGGAGGCATGATAAGCAAGTGGTAGGTATCGCAGCATAGGCATAGCAAAAGAGCGAGCAACTAGCAAGCAAAGATAGAAGTGATTTCGAGGGTATGGTCATCTTGCCTGAGATCCCGCAAGGAAGAAGAATGAGTCCATGAAGAAGACAAACGGACGTAGTCGAACGGTTCCTCACAAACGCGACGTAATCGGAATCACCCCGAAGAAGCAACACCGGAAAGAAGCACACAACATAGTAAACAACCAACACATGGACATGGCATGATGCACAATCAAGAATGATGCATGTCCGGTTTAAAGAGGGCATGACATGGCAAAGTGCACAAGCAACCCTACAAATTAAGTGGAGCTCAACATGCAACGGAGTTGCATATTGAAGAAAACACCACATGACTTATTTAGTTCTCTCTCGTTACCCAACAAGGTTAAATGTTGTTAGCATGGCAAGAGGTGAAGCATGATGAAACTATCTAATCTAGGCAAGTTTAAATGAGGCCGGAACAACAAAACAACAAGTCCGGAAACTCCTCATATGCATACATTAGGTTTGGTACTGTTCTTCCCTAAACACATTTTTAGAGTTATTAAACATGCAAGAAAAGTGCACCATGTTACACTAGGCAATTTTCTGCCCCATTTACATATAAAGTTTGTTAAAAACGGAGCTACAGTTATTTAGTTATGAATTAAAGCATTTTAGCATGGCAATAGGCAAAATTTAAACAAACAACATTTTAAACATGGATGAAAGTTGCATACTATTAAATGACATGAAAATATGAACAAAAAGCATATATGACATGTTTTAAATGGATGCATGGAACTTTAGTTATCAACAAAGCAAAACTAGTGGCATTTTTTGTAAATATGCATGCACTTGGAATTAGACAAATCGCAGCGAACATAAAGAAAGGATGCGGGCCGAATGTGGCGCACTGTGGAAGCCCAGCAGCAAATCTGGCCCGAAGCGGATGAGTGTGTGTGAGCAGAAAAAAAAGGAAATGGAGCAAAATATGGGGCGGCCGGGATTTGATCACACAACCTCTTGGATAGAGGAGCAGTGTGAAGACCATTGCGCTGCTGCTGCATGTTTGGCATGGTAGCAGGAAAACATTATAAGATCATCTGAAAGGGCCGACCTTGGCCCTCCATGGCCGCACGGAGATCGCCGGCGACAATGGCGACCAAAGCAGTGGCGGTTGAGGCTAGAGAGCGCCAGCAGGGGTGCGGAACTTGGTGGGGTTGCGGTTCCTGCAAGCAGGGCTGCTACGGAACGTGCACGCGCGGGGCTGCTCGAGCACGAGCTTGAGCTCATCTCAGGCATGGCGATGGGCTATGGTTGAGTGCATGAGCGCGTGCATCGTGCGGGTGTGCGCGTGTGTGGATGCGAGCGATGGGTGCTGGGCGTGGATCCGAGAGTGCTCGTGCTTGCGTGTGTGCGCGAGCGCGTGGGAACATGGGCGACGACCTCGTGGTCAGGGTGCCTGCTCTGGTTGTGGATGAAGAAACAACGGCGAGCAGGCCCTCCGGTACGCGTGGAAACGACAATGACGACGACGGAATATGACGGAGAAGGAGATGGGGAGGAGCAGCGACTCACCACGGGCTCGAGTGGCTCGAGGAGGACGTTGGGAGGTGAAGAAGAGGGCGACGAGGCACTGAAGACAGCGATGGAGCACGCTGTCCGTGAAGAAGAAGCAGGGGAGGTGGACGACGTGGTTGACGGCGTGAAGGCGAGATGGCGTCTGATCCGTGACGTAGAGGAAGTAGTCGAAGTCGGGGTACTCCTGGTGACCTTGGCTGCAGCTGTACTTGTCGAAGACCACGCCGGCAACGGGCACATGCTTGTGTGCCCTCTTGGTCTCTCACGAGGAAGGAGGAGGAAGGCAGGGGAGATGCCCCTGGGTGGCGGCGGAGATGGGGAAAAGGAGGAAGAAGAAACCCTAGGGGGATCCGCGAGAGGGTTTTATATGAGGCCAGGGGATGTGGATGGTGCTGGCCTCGCCACGGCGGTCGTGTGTGCTCGGGTGAGCTGGAGTTACTGTGAGAGGGAAGGGGTGCGTGAGGTGGAAGAAAAAGGAGGGAGAAAAGAGAATGACAGGTGGGTCCGAGGAAGGGGTAAACAGCGACCGCGTGCGAACTTTAGCACGGGATGGAATTGGGCTGCGGCTTGGCTGTTGGGCTGCTGAAGCTACTGGTCGCTGGGCTGCGCTGCTGCTCTTTTTTCTATTTCTTCAAACAGAAATAGAAGAGCAAAATCACAGAGGAATTGGAGAGGGTTGTGAGAGATATGAACGTATCCATGGAGTCCAGGATTTTTGCAGAATTTGACTAAATTTCTTTGGGCATTTTTAGAGGTAGAAAAACAATCCAAGTTTGAATTAAATTCAAACTTGAGCCATTTTGAACCCAACCAAAACAAGTCCAAAAGGAGCTGATTTTTGGCAGAGAGGTTGAAGGCATGGTAGAGAATTTATAGGAAAAGAATGAACATTAAATTGGTGCAGGAAATAGAATACCACAATTTAAATGGATTACCGAAGGAGAAAAAGATGATCAAGCAAGGTTGTGGGTGTAGAAGAAGATGAAGTTGAGAAAGAGACAATGCAGGGGGTTGATACACTTTGCAAAGAGACTACGGTTTAGGCAAGAGGGAAAATGAAGAACAAGGTTGGTCTCCGAACGGTCAACAAAAGCAAGGGGGACACGACAACTACGAGCGAAAGAAAGTTTTAAAAACAATGACGACAAAGAGTGCTGATGCAATGCAAATGATGACATGATGAATGCAAACAAACAAATAAATAACACAGCTGACACGCAAGACATGGAAGGCATCTGGAGCATCGGTCTCGGGGCGTCACAACACTCCACCACTACGAGAGGATCTCGTCCCGAGATCTAGAATGGCACCGGAGGGAAAAGGAAAAGGAAGATAAGAGGTAAAACTAAGTTGCTTCTTTGAGCATAACTCTGGTAAAATTAGAAGAGTCAGGTAAGATCCTGGAAAAGACCTGTGGGTTAGGGCCCACTCAAAAGATACACCGTTGGAATGATTTAAAAGAGAGAATGCACCGGTAAGATTTAAATGGCTAGAATGAGATAACAACCTCGAAATAGGTTGAACTGATCATGAAAGACAAGACGAGCCTTCTGAGATATCTTCAGCACTCCCGAACAAATGAATAGCGAGAAGTAAATTATTATGAGGTGCACCGGTATGAGAAGGTATTTGAAACAAGGAAAAGGGATATGAGATCAACATCAAAAGCTTGATTTGAATCCACCGGAGAAGAAAACGAGTGAAGAGTGACAAACTTGAAGCTCCGTTAGAATCTTCATGAGAATCACCGGATAAGAACATTAACAGAAAAGGGAATGGAGAGGCTTCCCATCAATAAGATGATACTTGATTAAGAAATCTGAGTCCTCGAAGAAAAAGGGGGGGTGGGTGGGAAAAAACAAAGACAACTTGGGACGGATGAAACGAACACCGTTGAGAAAACTGAGATTGGATCTTGTGAAAGTTGAAAATGAACGGATCCACTTGAAGAGAGACACACCGGTTGAAAAGGATTGACATGCCAATCTCGATTATCATGAAGGATTAGTATTCACATAGGAATATGAGAACACCGCTTAGGAAAGGGATGGAATCCACATTTGTCTCTGAAGCAACTCGAATACCACAACTCAAAACAAAACAAAGGATTGGCTTGCAGAATAAGCCAGAACAAACATATGATAGAGATTTCGTCCGAAGTTTTCATGGTGGGGCCTACACGGGCTCGATCATACAGCACCATCATGTACAAGGCAGTGCACATGACATACGAAGCGTCCCCGAGTCGGCATAGCCAAGGACTCTTTAAGACACAACGAGACCATTGTAAAACCAACCATGGATAGGCGGACCACTAGACGTCGAACCCCAATATCATATCATACATCTGTCGGAAAGATATCCTATGATATACTTGAATTCCCACCTATAAACTCCCGAAATTTTCTGGTTATGCAATCAGGTGTTGGGGATACAGGGGAAGCATAATATCTCACCCAAACTAACAAATCCTACATCCAGCTGTATCCATCCTTCAACACATAACCAAGAAACCTTCGGAAATCGTTTACCTCAACCTTCGAAAATCATCCGTTATACGAGTTATGGCAATACTCCCGAACTCATGCCCCAGTACTGGGTGGCGTCGAGGTTATCTCACCAACAACTACATAAAAGAGATTTTCAATGTCGGCGAAACTAAACTCAGGTATTCCAGAACTGCAACGATAAAATTGTGATGACAACACCTCGGAGCTCAAACCCCCGGGACACTACCACAACCCCTAAATGTCAGGAGGCACCAAGAACAATGTTCTTGTCACAAAACCATCGGAATGATTCCAACATACCCGCGTGATCCTAAATTTTTTTAGTGAAATTTGAGAAGAGAAGAGTCAAAACTCTACGTCAGGATGCCTCACCAGAGCGATGAAGGGACTGAGGAGTAAAAAAGAAGTCCTAACTCTCCGATATATATAATTCCTAAATGACTCAAAACATTTCTAGACTCAATAACGCCAGCGATTCGATCAAGCAGGGGGCTCCTAAGGTCGGGGAAGGCTCTGATTACCAACTTGTAACGACCTCAATGCGGCTATATCTCCCACGTGTCGAAGCACGACTTAGAGGCATAACCGCATTGAAAGCAATGTCACAAGTGAGGTAATCTTCACACAACCCATGTAATACATAAGGGAAAGAGATACATAGTTGGCTTACAATCGCCACTTCACACAATACATGAATAAAGCATTACATCATCCAGATACAATCAAGGTCCAACTACGGAACCAAAATAAAAGAAGACTACCCCAAATGCTACACAGATCCCCGATCGCCCCCAACTGGGCTCCACTACTGATCAACTGAAATGAAACAACACAACGGACAAAGTCTTCATCGAGATCCTCCTGAGCTCAGTTGCGTCACCGGCATGGTTCAACGGCACCTGCAAGCTGGTTTTGGAAGTATCTGTGAGTCACGGGGACTCAGCAATCTCACACCCTCGCGATCAAGACTATTTAAGCTTATAGGTAAGGCAAAGGTATGATGTGGAGCTGCAGCAAGCGACTAGCATATATGGTGGCTAACTTATTCGCAAAATAGAGCGAGAAGAGAAGGCAAAAGCACGGACGAACAACTATGATCAAGAAGTGATCCTAGAACAACCTACGTCAAGCATAACTCCAACACCGTGTTCACCTCCAGGACTCCGCCGAGAAGAGACCATCACGGTTACACACGCGGTTGATGTATTTTAATTAAGGTCATCTTCAGGTTTTCTACAACCGGACATTAACAAATTCCCATCTGCCCATAACCACGGGCACGACTTTCGAAAGTTCATAACCCTGCAGGGGTGTCCCAACTTAGCCCATCACAAGCTCTCACGGTCAACAAAGGATATTCCTTCTAGTGGGAAGACCCGATCAGACTCGGAATCCCGGTTACAAGACATTTCGACAATGGTAAAATAAGACCAGCAAAGCCACCTGAATGTGCCCACAAATCCCGATAGGAGCTGCACATATCTATTTCTCAGGGCACATTGGATTGTCCAAGGTTCCGGTAGGCCAGCCCAGATTTACTCCTGGTGGCCACCGGCAGCTGACAGGTTGGACCAACAATCAGAGGAGCACTGGCTCGGGGGTTTAATAAAGATGACCCTTGGGCAGGCCTACCCAAGGGAAAGTAAAGGCTAGGTGGCGAATGGTAAAACCAATGTTGGGCCTTGCTGGAAGAGTTTTATTCAAGGCGAACTGTCAAGGGGTTCCCATTATAACCCAACCGCGTAAGAAACGCAAAATCCGGGAACATAACACCGATATGACAGAAACTAGGGCGGCAAGAGTGGAACAAAACACCAGGCATAAGGCCGAGCCTTCCACCCTTTACCAAGTATATAGATGCATTAATTAAATAAGAGATATTGTGATATCCCAACAAAATATCCATGTTCCAACAAGGAACAAACTTCATATTCACCTGCAACTAACAACGCTATAAGCGGGGCTGAGCAAAGCGGTAACATAGCCAAACAACGGCTTGCTAGGACAAGGTGGGTTAGAGGCTTGGTTCAACAGTATGGGAGGCATGATAAGCAAGTGGTAGGCATCGCAGCATAGGCATAGCAAAAGAGTGAGCAACTAGCAAGCAAAGATAGAAGTGATTTCGAGGGTATGGTCATCTTGCCTGAGATCCCGCAAGGAAGAAGAATGAGTCCATGAAGAAGACAAACGGACGTAGTCGAACGGTTCCTCACAAACGCGACGTAATCGGAATCACCCCGAAGAAGCAACACCGGAAAGAAGCACACAACATAGTAAACAACCAACACATGGACATGGCATGATGCACAATCAAGAATGATGCATGTCCGGTTTAAAGAGGGCATGACATGGCAAAGTGCACAAGCAACCCTACAAATTAAGTGGAGCTCAACATGCAATGGAGTTGCATATTGAAGAAAACACCACATGACTTATTTAGTTCTCTCTCGTTACCCAACAAGGTTAAATGTTGTTAGCATGGCAAGAGGTGAAGCATGATGAAACTATCTAATCTAGGCAAGTTTAAATGAGGCCGGAACAACAAAACAACAAGTCCGGAAACTCCTCATATGCATACATTAGGTTTGGTACTGTTCTGCCCTAAACACATTTTTAGAGTTATTAAACATGCAAGAAAAGTGCACCATGTTAAACTAGGCAATTTTCTGCCCCATTTACATATAAAGTTTGTTAAAAACGGAGCTACGGTTATTTAGTTATGAATTAAAGCATTTTAGCATGGCAATAGGCAAAATTTAAACAAACAACATTTTAAACATGGATGAAAGTTACATACTGTTAAATGACATGAAAATATGAACAAAAAGCATATATGACATGTTTTAAATGGATGCAAGGAACTTTAGTTATCAACAAAGCAAAACTAGTGGCATTTTTTGTAAATATGCATGCACTTGGAATTAGACAAATCGCAGCGAACATAAAGAAAGGATGCGGGCCGAATGTGGGGCACTGTGGAAGCCCAGCAACAAATCTGGCCCGAAGCGGATGAGTGTGTGTGAGCAAAAAAAAGGAAATGGAGCAAAAATATGGGGCGGCTGGGATTTGATCCCACAACCTCTTGGATAGAGGAGCAGTGTGAAGACCATTGCGCTGCTGTTGCATGTTTGGCATAGTAGCAGGAAAACATTATAAGATCATCTGAAAGGGCCGACCTTGGCCCTCCATGGCCGCACGGAGATCGCCGGCGACAATGGCGGCCAAAGCAGTGGCGGTTGAGGCTAGAGAGCGCCAGCGGGGGTGCGGAACTTGGTGGGGTTGCGGTTCCTGCAAGCAGGGCTGCTACGGAACATGCACGCGCGGGGCTGCTCGAGCACGAGCTTGAGCTCGTCTCAGGCATGGCGATGGGCTACGGCTGAGTGCATGAGCGCGTGCATCGTGCGGGTGTGCGCGTGTGTGGATGCGAACGGTGGGTGCTGGGCGTGGATCCGAGAGTGCTCGTGCTTGCATCTGTGCGCGAGCACGTGGGAACATGGGCGACGACCTCGTGGTCAGGGCGCCCGCTCTGGTTGTGGATGAAGAAAAAACAGCGAGCAGGCCCTCTAGTACGCGTGGAAACGGCAACAACGACGACGGAATATGACGGAGAAGGAGATGGGAAGGAGCAGCGGCTCACCACGGGCTCGAGTGGCTCGAGGAGGATGTTGGGAGGTGAAGGAGAGGGCGACGAGGCACTAAGGACGGCGATGGAGCACGCTGTCCGTGAAGAAGAAGCAGGGGAGGTTGACGACGTGGTCGACGGCGTGAAGGCAAGATGGCGTCTGATCCGTGACGTAGAGGAAGTAGTCGATGTCGGGGTACTCCTAGTGACCTTGGCTGCAGTTGTACTTGTCAGAGACCACGCCGGCGACGGGCACATGCTCGTGTGCCCTCTTGGTCTCTCACGAGGAAGTAGGAGGAAGGCAGGGGAGATGCCCTTGGGTGGTGGCGGAGATGGGGAAAAGGAGGAAGGAGGAACCCTAGGGGGATCCGCGAGAGGGTTTTATATGAGGCCAGGGGATGTGGATGGTGCTGGCCTCGCCACGGCGGCCGTGTGTGCTCGAGTGAGCTGGAGTTACTGTGAGAGGGAAGGGGTGCGTGAGGTGGAAGAAAAAGGAGGGAGAAAAGAGAATGACAGGTGGGTCCGAGGAAGGGGTAAACAGCGACCGCGTGCGAACTTTACCAGGGGATGGAATTGGGCTACGGCTCGGCTGTTGGGCTGCTCAAGCTACTGGTCGCTGGGCTGCGCTACTGCTCTTTTTTCTATTTCTTCAAACAGAAATAGAAGAGCAAAATCACAGAGGAATAGGAGAGGGTTGTGAGAGATATGAACATATCCATGGAGTCCAGGATTTTTGCAGAATTTGACTAAATTTCTTTGGGCATTTTTAGAGGTAGAAAAATAATCCAAGTTTGAATTAAATTCAAACTTGAGCCATTTTGAACCCAACCAAAACAAGTCCAAAAGGAGCTGATTTTTGGCAGAGAGGTTGAAGGCATGGTAGAGAATTTATAGGAAAAGAATGAACATTAAATTGGTGCAGGAAATAGAATACCACAATTTAAATGGATTAACGAAGGAGAAGAAGATGATCAAGCAAGGTTGTGGGTGTAGAAGAAGATGAAGTTGAGAAAGAGACAATGCAGGGGGTTGATGCACAGTGCAAAGAGACTCCGGTTTAGGCAAGAGGGAAAACGAAGAACAAGGTTGGTCTCCGAACGGTCAACAAAAGCAAGGGGGACGCGACAACTACGAGCGAAAGAAAGTTTTAAAAAGAATGACGGCAAAGAGTGCCGATGCAATGCAAATGATGACATGATGAATGCAAACAAACAAATAAATAACATAGCTGACACGCAAGACATGGAAGGCATCTGGAGCATCGGTCTCGGGGCGTCACAGATATGACGGAAACTAGGGCGGCAAGAGTGGAACAAAACACTAGGCATAAGGCCAAGCCTTCCACCCTTTACCAAGTATATAGGTGCATTAAGATAACAAGATAATATTGTGATATCCCAACAATAAACAATGTTCCAACAAGGAACGATCTCCAATCTTCACCTGCAACTAGCAACCCTATAAGAGGGGCTCAGCAAAGCGGTAACATAGCCAAACAATGGTTTGCTAGGACATGGGGGTTAGAGGTTTGACATGGCAATTTGGGAGGCATGATAAGCCAGTGGTAGGTATCGTAGCATAGGCATAGCAAAAGAGCGAGTATCTAGCAAGCAAAGATAGAAGTTATTTCGAGGGTATGGTCATCTTGCCTGCAAAGTACTCAGAGTTGCCTTGATCCTCGTAAGCGAACTCAATGGTCTCCTCGTTCACGAACTCCTCTCCCGGCTCTACCCAAGCAAGAACAACAAGCAAAAGGAACACAATCAACCACGTGCAATGCAAAAACAATATGATGCAAACATGGTATGATATGCGGGATGCGATATGTGATGCATATGCAAGATTTGGAAAAGAATGGTTGAACCTGGCCTCAACTTGGAAATCCAAGAGTGCCACTAGAAAGGGGAGTTGATTTCGGTTGAAATCAATATAAAGATCACCGGAATCGGATGCACGGTTTGGAAATGGCAAGCAAAACAAATATGGCACCGGTCTGCGATAATCAGCAAGTAGCCATCTAAATGCATCAAGATAAATATGCTACAGCACTCAAACATGACAACAAAATACACAGGGATCCAATCATGAAGCTTGACAAAAGATGAACACTGAGCTACGGCTAATTCATCCATTAACAGGTTCAAACAAGCATGGCAAAAGTGCAAATAATAATAGGTTTCAGACTTAGTGAAATTAACACAAGTCTGGAATTTATCATCAGGAAGCAATTTTTAGAGCATGAAAACTACATGCTACAGGAACATATCATGGCAAATCAAGGCATGGCATGAAGCTACTCTAAGCACATAACAAAAGTCCCTTAGTGACCTTGAGCCAAAAGGGATCAGAAAATACAATTGCAAGCATGTGAACATAGCAAAAACACAAACAGATTCAAACTTAGTGAAAAACTGAAGCATGCAAAACAGTTAACGAGTAGTCATGTTTACGAGCTCGATGCACTCACTACAGAGCATGGTATGACAAACTAAGTATACACCCATTAAGAAGACATGGCATAGAAGCTAGAAATGGCAGGAACAACAACATAGTATGCACGGATCAATAGCAACATCCTCGGCAAAATCGCTAAATATGTCAACAATCTGCCAGGATCATTTTATAGCAAAAGTAGAGATCGATTGACTCAAGCTAGGGTGCTCCATAATTGCAAAAAAAGACACGGATCGATAGAGCACCACAATATTAATAAAACATCCTTACTAATCATCCTCAAAAGAGGCACGTATCACTAGGAAACAACATGAACATATGGCATAAAAACAATATCAGGACAAGGACTTGGTGAAATTCTAAGTCCCTGAAATCAGCATCACCGAGTAAGCTACTTTGCATGCTTGTGCTAGTCACCACAAAGATAAAAAAATACATGGCAACCACCGCTGTAAAGATAACATGGCATTCATCAAAACACATGTGGAGCTCGGGATCATATCATGCACACATTAATCATGGCAAAAATGACAAAAACCCATTTGCTGAAACAGATCTAACATATTCCTCACATAGCCCTCTTCCAACAGCATTCCGGGCATCAAGATGAGCTCAAATGAAAATGATGCAATGAGATGAAATGATGTACTCGTCGAGGCGGACATTTTGATACGCTACACGCAGGAATCGGAGCTACGGGTGCAGAGTTATGGCATGATGAAGATTGCAAAATATTAGGGTTTCGGGAGGAAAAAGTCAACCCTCGCGTTTTGGATCTGGATCTGGCCGGGCGGTACTGTAGCTGCGCACTGTTCACCGACGGAGTCCGAGGTCGCCGGAGACATGACGCTCACCGGAGGAAGGAGAGGCCGGGGCGGCGCCGGCTTGCTGGGGCGACGCGGCGGAGGAGGAGAGCGGCGGCTGGAGCGGCGTCGAGGCAGCGCGGGGCGGACCGGGCGGCGGCACGGCGAGATGGGCGGCGGGGCGCGGCGGGTCGCCAGCGATGGCGACGGTGGCCGGCGCGGGCTCCTCGCCGGAGCTGGAGGCGACGGGCGGCGCGAGCGCTGTGGAGGCGGCGGCCCGGATCGGCGCGGGGAGGGCCGGCCTCGGGCCCGGCGGGCTTCGGCGTGGGGGCGGCCGGAGTCGACACGTGGCGTGAGCTGAGTGGCTGGCGGCGGTGCGTCCGGTCGAATCAGACAATGTCCGGCGGCGTGCGAGGGAGTTTTAGGGTTAGGGGAAGAAGAGACCCGGGATTTGGAATGAGGGGTCTATATATAGGCGTAGAGGGAGCTAGGAAGCTCCAAATGAGGTGCGGTTTTCGGCCACGCGATCGTGATCGAACGCTCTAGATGATGGAGATGGTTTAGGTGGGCTTTGGGCCAGTTTGGAGAGGTGTTGGGCTGCAACACACACGAGGCCTTCTCAGTCCCTCGGTTAACCGTTGGAGTATCAAACGAAGTCCAAATGGTACGAAACTTGATAGGCGGTCTACCGGTAGTAAACCAAGGCCACATGACAAGTCTCAGTCCAATCCGAAAACGTTTAACCCCCACACACGAAAAGAGGTAGAAAGGACCACCGGAGGACATAGGAGCGCCGGAATGCAAAACGGACAATGGGGAAAATGCTCGGATGCATGAGACGAACACGTATGCAAATGCAATGCACATGATGACATGATATGAGATGCATGACAAAGACAAACACACACGGAGACAAAAACCTGACAACGAGGAAATAAAATAACTTAGTGCTGAAAACGGCAAGAGTTGGAGTACAGATAAGGTAAATTACATCTGGGGTGTTACAACACTCCACCACTATGAAAGGATCTCGTCCCAAGATCTAGGACTGGAAAAACTCCGGGTATTCAGAACGGAGGTGATCCTCACGTTCCCAGGTGGCTTCACGGTCGGAATGATGTGACCACTTGACTTTGAGGAATTTTATAGACTTGTTGCGAGTCTTGCGCTCAGTTTCTTCAAGGATAGAAACGGGGTGCTCATGATAAGAAAGGTCTTCTTGGAGATCATTGTCTTCGAAGTTGACGGTGCGGTCAGGGGTCTTGAAGCACTTGCGGAGTTGAGAGACATGAAACACGTCGTGCACGTTTGCGAAGTTGGAGGGAAGCTCAAGTTGATAGGCGAGATCGCCTCACTTGCTGACGATCTTGAAAGGACCCACGTATCTAGGGGCAAGCTTCCTTTTTATACCGAAGCGACGAGTACCTTTCATTGGGGAGACACGGAGGTAAACATGGTCTCCGATCTCAAAAGCCAAATCACGATGCTTACTATCATAGTAGCTCTTCTGGCGCGATTGTGCTGCTTTGAGGTTATCACGAATGACTTTGCACATCTCTTCTGCCTCTATGATCAAGTCATTTCCAAGAAGTTGACGTTCACCAGTCTCTGACCAGTTAAGAGGAGTACGGCACTTCCTGCCATAGAGAATTTCAAATGGGGCCTTGCCCGAACTCGCTTGGAAGCTGTTGTTGTAGGAGAACTCGGCATATGGAAGACAATCTTCCCACTTCATACCGAAAGAGAAAACGCAAGCTCTAAGCATATCTTCAAGAATCTGATTGACACGCTCGACTTGGCCACTAGTTTGGGGATAGAAAGCTATGCTAAAACGGATGTTGGTGCCCATGGCCTTCTGAAAAGAATCCCAAAACTTGGAGGTAAAGATGCTGCCACGATCTGAACAAATCAACTGCGGAATGCCATGTAGAGAGGCAATCCGAGAAGTATAAAGCTCTGCCAATTGAGCTGCTGTGATGGATTCTTTGATAGGCAGAAAGTGAGCCACTTTAGTGAGTTTGTCGATGACAACGAAGATAGCATCATTGCCATGCTTGGACTTTGGAAACCCAGTCACGAAGTCCATCTCAATGTGGTCAAACTTCCATTCTGGAATGGCAAGAGGTTGGAGGAGACCAGCTGGTCGTTGGTGTTCTGCCTTCACTCTTCTGCAGACATCACATTCATTCACGAACTGAGCAATCTCGCGCTTCATTCAAGTCCACCAATACGACTGCTTGAGGTCATGGTACATCTTTGTACTTCCAAGGTGAATAGAGAGGAGTGAATTGTGAGCCTCGTTCATAATGACTTTACAAAGGTCACCTTTAGGCACAACAATGCGATCCTCGAAGAATAGAGTATCCTTGTCATCAAGGCGATAGTACTTGTACTTGGGTTGACTCTTGGCAATCTCAATCTTCACCTTCTTCACCATAGCATCAAGAAGTTGAGCCTCACGAATCTGATCTTCCAAAGTAGGAGAGACTTGGAGGTTGGCGAGGAAACCTTGAGGAACAACTTGCAGATTTAGTTTGCAGAAATCTTCACAAAGCTCGGGTTGGTAAGGCTTGAGAATCAAACTTTTGCAGTAAACCTTCCTGCTCAATGCGTCAGCAATTACATTGGCCTTGCCTGGAGTATATTCGATACTCGGATTATACTCTTGAATCATTTCGACCCAACGAGTCTGCCTGAGGTTGAGATTAGGCTGAGTGAAGATGTACTTGAGACTCTTGTGGTCAGTGAAGATGTCCACTTTTATTCCCAATAAGAGATGTCTCCAAGTCAGAAGAGCATGCACAACTACCGCCAACTCGAGGTCATGAGTGGGGTAGTTCTTTTCGTTGGGCTTCAACTGGCGAGAAGTATAGGCCACAACTTTCTTCTCTTGCATCAACACTGCACCAAGACCTTGAAGGGAAGCATCACAGAAGACCTCAAACGGTTTGGATTCATCAGGAGGAGTCAGAACTGGAGCAGTGACTAATTTCTCTTTCAGGGTGTTGAAAGCGATGTCACATTCAGGAGACCAAACGTACTTGACGTGCTTCTGGAGAAGGTTGGAAAGAGGCTTCGCGATCTTTGAAAAGTTCTCAACGAACCTTCGACAATAGCTTGCGAGCCCAAGGAAACTACGGAGTTGCTTTACGTTCTGAGGTGGTTCCCAATTCACAATTGCAGACACCTTCTCAGGATTCACCGCTATGCCCTTGGCAGAGATGATATGCCCAAGGTAGAGAACCTCATCGAGCCAAAACTCGCACTTAGAAAACTTGACATAGAACTGATGTTCTCTGAGCTTATCGAGCACCAAACGCAAGTGCTTAGCATGATCTTCCTTGTTCTTGGAAAAGACCAAAATGTCATCGAGGTAGACCAAGACGAAGTCATTTGTGTAGGGGTTGAAGATGAAGTTCGTCATGCGAGAGAAAGTCAGAGGAGCGTTGACGAGGCCGAAAGACATGACAGTGTATTCATATGAACCATAGCTTGTTCTGAATGCTGTCTTGGGGATATCTTGCTCGTGAATGCGAATCTGGTGATAGCCCATACGGAGATCAAGCTTGGAGAATACTTGAGCACCTTTGAGTTGTTCAAACAGCTCGTTGATGTTGGGAAGTGGGTACTTGTTCTTTATAGTCTTCTTGTTCAATGGACGGTAGTCGACACAGAGTCGGTCCGTTCCATCCTTCTTCTTCACAAAAAGAACTCCACAACCCCACGGAGAAGAACTAGGTCGGATGAGACCCATACGCTCTTGTACATCGAGTTGCTTCTTCAGCTCCTTCAACTCTTTGGGTCCCGGCTTGTAAGGACGTTTGCAAACAGGTTCTGTGCCAGGATCAAGATCGATGACAAATTCCACTGGCCGGTGCGGAGGCATTCCTGGAAGCTCTTCTGGAAAGACGTCTTGATATTCGCAAACTAATGGAATTTGAGAGATGGCATCCAGCTCATCCTTCTCATTGAGAGAAAATAGACGAATGGTATCATCCCTTGCGGCAAAGACAATTACATCCTCAGACGAATGAGTCAATTGAATCTGCCTGGAAGCTCAATCAAGATGAGCCTTATGCTTAGAAAGCCAATCCATTCCAAGAATAAGATCGATATCCGAGTCGCCCAGAACAATAGGAGAAGCTAGAAATTTGTAGTCGCCCAATGTGATAGTAACACCCAGGACGCAGATATTAGCTGTCATTTGCTTGCCCGGGGACACGATTTGCAAAGGTCTTTGCAAATGCTGATAATTGCACTCATACTTTGATGCAAAAGGTTTAGAAATGAAGCAATGCGATGCACCAGTGTCAAAAAGAACTTTTGCAGGAACATCGTTAATAGGAAGGTTACCCATGATGACATCTGACGAGTCCTCTGCCTGAGCTGCATTCACCATGTTGACCTTGGCGTGCTTGGGGTTATGCTTGACCACAGTTGTACTTGCAGATCTCACAGGAGGAGGAGGAAGACGCCTCTGATTGAAGCACTTGTTGGCATAGTGACCCTTCTGTTGGCACTTGTTGCACGTGACCTCCGAGAGCGGACAGTGATACGGAGCACTTGATCTTGGAGCTTGAGACAAAGTCTTGTTCTGAAAGCCAGGGTTGGGTGGGTGGGAAGATCCACTGCCACCTTTGCTCTTCTGCTGATAAGGCTGACGGAACGGAGGAGGAGGAAGCCAATACTTTTGTTGCTTAGCCACTTGAGTAGAGGAAGAAGGAGTTGCATCTCTGACTCGCTTCTTGGAGGCATCGCACTTCAGTTGGGCAACCTCTTGCTTCATTGCCATATTGTAGAACTCATCGTACTTCTTGGGCTCAAAAAGGACGAGAGCTAGCTGGAGTTCTTCTCTGAGACCACCCCTGAACTGGTATATCATGTTCTTCTCATCAGGGACGTCTTGCTTAGCGAAACGGGCGAGCTTCTGAAACATGATGTTGTAATGGTAAACAGACATAGTGCCTTGCTTCAGGTTGCGGAATTCCTCACGCTTGCTCTCAACCACACTCTGAGGAATATGATGAGCTTTGAAGTCTTGATGGAATTCATCCCAGGTAATCACACGGCCTCCTCTGGAATCTTTGTACTGCTGAAACCATTCTGTAGCTTGGTCTTTGAGTTGGAAGGAGGCAAACTTGACAAAGTCCTCAGGCCTGACGTTACTACACTCGAAATGCTTGCATATGTCCACAAGCCAATCATCAGTGTCTGTTGCCTCAACACAATTGCTGAAGGTCTTTGGCTGGTTAGCAAGGAACTGGTTGAGTGTAGAAAACTAATACTGATTGTGTCCATGGCCAGGATTCCCTTGGTTGCGCTCTTGAAGAATTTGCATGATCAGCTACGTGTTTGCATTTGTAGCGGCCATCATAGCTTGCCATGCCTCCGGAGGTGGAGGTGGTGGTGGCGGATCAGGATTCGGAGTCGTGCGCGTTGGAGGAGCCATCCTCAAGAGGTTGACAACCGTTAGCATCTTGACAAACAAATATTTAAGCTGAATCAAACGGGTTGAAATTGCAACATATAGTCTTCACATCTGAACAAAATGAACGAATGCATTCCAATTGAAATGGTCACATTTCCATAAATTGAGAAGCCACTTAGAATTGAGGTAGAAGAAAAACAACAAGGTACGGACAAGGGCAAATACTTGGTGAGGATTACCCAATCCCAAACCAAATATCCGCGGAAGAAGAACTAGAGCTACAAGAATTCCCACCTATGAAACTCCCAAACCTTTCCGGTTATGCAATCGGGTGTTGGGGATACAGGGGAAGCATAATATCTCACCCAAATCTAGCAAATCCTACATCCAGCTGCATCCATCCTTCAACACATAACCGAGAAACCTTCAGAAATCATTTACCTCAACCTTCCAAAAGCATCCATTATACAAGTTATAGCAATACTCCCGAACTCCCGCTCCAGTACTGGGTGGCATCGAGGTTATCTCACCAACAACTGCATAAAAGAGATTTTCGATGTCGGGGAAACTCGGGTATTCCAGAATCTCAACAATAAAATTGTGACGACAACACCTCGGAGCTCAACTCCCCGGGACACTGCCACAACCCCTAAATGACAGGAGGCACCAAGAACAATGTTCTTGTCACAAATCGATCGAAACGATTCCAAGATACTCGCGTGATCCTAAAAAAATTAGTGAAATTTGAGAAGAGAAGAGTCGAAACTCTATGTCAGGATGCCTCACCAGAGCGATGATGGGACTGAGGAGTAAAAAGAATTCCTCACTCTCTGATATATATAAACCTAAATGACTCAAAACATTTTTCTAGACTCAACAACGCCAGCGATTCGATCAAGAAGGGGGCTCCTAAGGTCGGGGAAGGCTCTGATACCAACTTGTAACGCCCTCGATGCAGCTATATCTCCTACGTGTCGAGGCACGACTTAGAGGCATAACCGCATTGAAAGCAATGTCGCAAGTGAGGTAATCTTCACAACAACCCATGTAAGTAAATAAAGGGGGAAAGTACATAGTTGGCTTACACTCGCCACGTCACACAAATACATAAATAAGTCATTACATTCATCCAATACACTCATGGTCCGGCTATGGTACCAAAATAAAGATCAACCCCCAAATGCGACAAAGTCCCCGATCGCCTCAACTGGGCACCACTACTGATCATCTGGGAAAGACACATAGTAATGACAAGAGTCTTCATCGAACTCCCACTTGATCTCAAGCGCATCGTTTGGAGCGGTATCATCGGTCCCTGCATCTGGTTTGGAAGGAAACTGTGAGTCACGGGGACTCAGCAATCTCACACCCTCGCGATCAAGACTATTTAAGCTTATAGGTAAGGTAAAGGTATGATGTGGAGCTGCAGCAAGCGACTAGCATATATGGTGGCTAACCTATTCGCAAAAGAGAGCAAGAAGAGAAGGCAAAAGCACGGTCGAACAACTATGATCAAGAAGTGATCCTAGAACAACCTACGTCAAGCATTACTCCAACACCATGTTCACTTTCCGGACTCCGCCGAGAAGAGACCATCACGGTTACACACGCAGTTGGTGCATTTTAATTGAGTTAAGTTTCATGTTATCTACAACCGGACATTAACAAATTCCCATCTGCCCATAACCGCGGGCACGGCTTTCGAAAGTTCAAATCCCTGCAGAGGAGTCCCAACTTAGCCCATCACAAGCTCTCATGGTCAACGAAGGATATTCCTTCTCCCAACACAATCCGATCAGACTCGGCATCCCGGTTACAAGACATCGTCGACAATGGTAAAACCAGTTCAGCAACACCGCTCGAATGTGCCGACAAATCCCGATAGGAGTTGCACATATCTCGTTCTTAGGGCACACTCAGATGAGCACTCCATACAACTAAAACCAAACCTCAAGTTTCCCTGAGGGGGCGCTGCACAGGGCTCTAGTTTGGACCAACACTTAGAGGAGCACTAGCCCGGGGGGGTTTAAACAAAGATGACCCTTGGGCTCCGGAAACCCAAGGGAAAAAGAGGCTAGGTGGCAAATGGTAAAACCAAGGTTGAGCATTGCTGGAGGAGTTTTATTCAAGGCGAACTGTCAAGGGGTTCCCATTATAACCCAACCCTGTAAGGAACGCAAAAATCCGGGAACATAACACCGATATGACGGAAACTAGGGCGGCAAGAGTGGAACAAAACACTAGGCATAAGGCCGAGCCTTCCACCCTTTACCAAGTATATAGGTGCATTAAGATAACAAGATAATATTGTGATATCCCAACAATAAACAATGTTCCAACAAGGAACGATCTCCAATCTTCACCTGCAACTAGCAACGCTATAAGAGGGGCTCAGCAAAGCGGTAACATAGCCAAACAACGGTTTGCTAGGACATGGGAGGTTAGAGGTTTGACATGGCAATTTGGGAGGCATGATAAGCAAGTGGTAGGTATCATAGCATAGGCATAGCAAAAGAGCGAGCATCTAGCAAGCAAAGATAGAAGTGATTTCGAGGGTATGGTCATCTTGCCTGCAAAGTACTCAGAGTTGTCTTGATCCTCGTAAGCGAACTCAACGGGCTCCTCATTCATGAACTCGTCACCCGGCTCTACCCAAGCAAGAACAACAAGCAAAAGGAACACAATCAACCACGTGCAATGCTCAAATAACATGATGCAAACATGGTATGATATGCGAGATGCAATATGTGATGCATATGCAAGATTTGGAAAAGAATGGTTGAACCTGGCCTCAACTTGGAAATCCAAGAGTGCCACTGGAAAGGGGAGTTGATTTCGGTTGAAATCGATATAAAGATCACCGGAATCGGATGCACGGTTTGGAAATGGCAAGCAAAACAAATATGGCACCGGTCTGCGATAATCAGCAAGTAGCCATCTTAATGCATCAAGATAAATATGCTAGAACACTCAAACATGACAACAAAATACATGGCAGGGATCGACTCATGAAGCTTGAAAAAATATGAACACTAAGCTATGGCTAATTCATCCACTAACAGGTTCAAACAAGCATGGCAAAAGTGCAAATGATAACAGGTTTCAGACATTGTGAAATTAACACAAGTCTGGAATTTATCATAAGGAAGCAATCTTTAGAGCATGAAAACTACATGCTACAGGAACATATCATGGAAAAGCAAGGCATGGCATGAAGCTACTCTAAGCACATAACAAAAGTCCCTTAGTGACCTTGAGCCAAAAGGGATCAGAAAATACAATTGCAAGCATGTGAACATAGCAAAAACACAAACAGATTCAGACTTAGTGAAAAACTGGAGCATGCAAAACAGTTAACGAGTAGGCATGTTTATGAGCTCGATGCACTCACTACAGAGCATGGCATGAAAAACTAAGTATACACCCATGAAAAATACATGGCATAGAAGCTAGACATGGCAGGAACAACATCATAGCATGCACGGATCAATAGCAACATCCTCGGCAAAATTGCTAAATATGTCAACAATCTGCCCGGATCATTTTATAGCAAAAGTAGAGCTCGATTAACTCAAGCTAGGGTGCTCCATAATTGCAAATAAATACATGGATGGATAAAGCGCCACAATATTAACAAAACATCCTTACTGATCATCCTCAAAAGAGGCACGTATCACTAGGAAACAACATGAACATATGGCATAAAAACAATATCAGGACAAGGACTGTGAAATTCTAAGTCCCTGAAATCAGCATCACCGAGTAAGCTACTTTGCATGCTTATTCTAGTCACCACAAAGATCACAAAAATACATGGCAAGCACCTCTATAAAGATAACATGGCATTCATCAAAACACATGTAGAGCTCAGGATCATATCATGCACACATTAATCATGGCAAAAATGACAAAAAGCCATTTGCTGAAACAGATCTGACATATTCCTCACATAGCCCTCTTCCAACAGCATTTCGGGCATGAATATGAGCTCAAATGAAAATGATGCAATGAGAAGAAATGATGTACTCATCGAGACGAACATTTCGAAATGCTACACGCACGAATCGGAGCTACGGGTGCAAAGTTATGGCATGATGAAGATTGCAAAATATTAGGGTTTCGGGAGGAAAAAGTCAACCCTCACGTTTTGGATCTGGATCTGGCCGGGAGGTACTATAGCTGCGCACTGTTCACCGACGGAGTCCGAGGTCGCCGGAGACGTGACGCTCGCCGGAGGAAGGAGAGGCCGGGCCGGCGCCGGCTTGCCGGGGCGACGCGGCGGAGGAGAGCGGCGGTTGGAGCGGCGTCGAGGCGGCACGGGGCAGACCGGGCGGCGGCGCGGTGAGCTGGACGGCGGGGCACAGCGGGTCGGCAGCGATGGCGACGGTGGCCGGCGCGGGCTCCTTGCTGGAGCTGGAGGCGACGGGCGGCGCAAGCGCTGCGGAGGCGGCGGCCCGGATCGGCGCGGGGAGGGCTGGCCTCGGGCCTGGCGGGCTTCGGCGTGGGGGCGGTCGGAGTCAACACGTGGCTCGAGCTGAGTGGGTGGCGGCGGTGCGTCCGGTCGATCGGACAATGTCCGGCGCCACGCGAGGGAGTTTTAGGGTTAGGGGAAGAAGAGACCCGGGATTTGGAATGAGGGGTCTATATGTAGGCGTAGTGGGAGCTAGGAAGCTCCAAATGAGGTGCGGTTTTCGGCCACGCGATCATGATCGAACGCTCTAGATGATGGAGAGAGTTTAGGTGGGCTTTGGGCCAGTTTGGAGAGGTGTTGGGCTGCAACACACACGAGGCCTTCTCGGTCCCTTGGTTAACCGTTAGAGTATAAAACGAAGTCCAAATGGTACGAAACTTGACAGGAGGTCTACCGGTAGTAAACCAAGGCCGCATGACAAGTCTCGGTCCAATCCGAAAACGTTTAATCCCCACACACGAAAAGAGGTAGAAAGGACCACCGGAGGACATAGGAGCACCGGAATGCAAAACGGACAACGGGGAAAATGCTCGGATGCATGAGACAAACACATATGCAAATGCAATGCACATGATGACATGATATGAGATGCATGACAAAGACAAACACACACAGAGACAAAAACCCGACAACGAGGAAATAAAATAACTTAGTGCCGGAAACGGCAAGAGTTGGAGTACAGATAAGGTACTTACATCCGGGGTGTTACAGGAGGGTAGGATGAACAGTAGACGGTGGAGGGCAGGATGAACAGTATCCCGTGGAGGGGTGGTTGAATAGGAGCCTGTGGAGAGGGCTGGTTGAACAGTAGCCGGTGGAGTAGCACGGTGGAGGTTGGATGAACAGGAGCCCGTGGATGAACAGTCACAGGTGGAGGCTGGAGGAGGTCGACGGTGGATGAACACTAGCTCATGGAGGCTGGAGGGGTCGATGGTGGAGATGAACAGTATCCCGTGGAGTCCCGTTTTGCGGTACACCACACCCCTCCCGATGAACAGGACCCCCGTTTCGACCGTAGCGCTCGAACACAAGTCCGTTTCCTCCGTTTTGCGGTACGCCACACCCCTCCCGATGAACAGGACCCCCGTTTCGACTATAGGAGGTCTGTTTCCTCCGTTTTGCGGTACGCCAGACTCCTCCCGATCAACAGGATCCTGTTTCGAACGTGGTTGGTCGAACACAAGGCCGTTTCCTCCGTTCTGCGATACGCCATGCCTCGTTTAGATCGCCTGTTCCGTCCAAGCCCTCCCGATGAACACAACGCATTCCGTTGCCTCCCCATGAACACGACGCATTCTGTTGCCTCCCCATGAACACGACGACGACGCTGTTTCTCCGTTCCGACCCAGCCATGTACATGAGCCCTAGCCGTACGTATGCGCGAGTAGGCGTTCGCGACCCTGCCCGTATGTACACATACGTGGCCGTATTTTCTTCTTGCACCCTGGCCGCTGTATGTACGTGTACATGCTACGTGCGCGCCTCTACTATGACACGTACGCGCCTCTACATCTACCAGTATATATGTACGTACACGTTCGCGACCATAATGACAACGCTACGTACGCTTCGACCAGGTGGGTCCCAACTGTCAGGCACTTCCTTGCATGCGAAGATGTAGCTGGTGGGTCCCAGCGGTCAGGGGCAAACGTTTTTTTCGTGAAATACGGTGGCCCGTTCGGTGGGTCCTCGCTGTCAGGTGGAGGAATAATTATTTTGCATGTAATAAGGAGGCACTTCCTTGCTGCGGCCGTGGACCCAGCTGTCAGCCTCTCCACGTACAGTCCACGTCCGATGGAAGCCGTTCCTTGACCATGTTGACCACGCCGCACCGAGAGCACCAGGGCGGTGAATGACGGTGAGGCCTAGGAAGGGGACGACACGGAGCCGAGGAAGAAGCGACAGTGGATGCCCATGCGTAGAGGAGTACGAGGGTTCACTGGTTCGCTGCGGTGTGAGGCTGTCGTCATCGCAGAATAACAGGGGGTGTGGGTGAGTAGAGGGATGGCCTGGCCAGCAGTGGGAGTAGTAGGGGGCGGTGAGACCTCCGCCGCATCACAGCCGGCCACGGGAGGCAGGAGCACGAGCCACGACCGACGCTAGTTTGGGCGGCTGGAGCAAGAAGACCAGAGGTTGAAGAAGCACTACGGCCGTTGGATGGACATCATACGGTCACTGGAGCTAGAATCGTGCATATTGACTAAGTTGACAAAGCCCTCCGTCCCCGTCAACTTAGTAGGCCGACAAGTCAGCCTGCCACTATACTGGTCCCAGCTAACAGGGGGAGTATTCATTTTTTTGTGCGTAATAAGGAGGCACTTCCTTGCGTGCGAAGATATAGCTAGTGGGTCCGAGCTGTCAGCGGCGGTAATGTTTTTTCGCGAAATATAGAGGCCCTTTCGGTGGGTCCTTGATGTCAGGTGGAGGAATCATTATTTTGCACGTAATAAGGAGGCATTTCCTTGCGTGTGGTCGTGGACCCAGCTGTCGGCCTCTCCACGTAAAGTCCACTTCAGATGCATTTCAGTCATTGACCACGTTGACCAAGCCGTGCCGAGAGCACCAGGGCGGTGGACGACGGTGAGGCCTAGGAAGGGAACGACACGGAGGCAGGGAAGACTCGGCAGTTGTTTCCCACGCGGAGGGGAGTACGACTGTACGAGGTTTACTGGTTCGTCTGCCGTCGCTGGAGAATAACAACAGGTCTGGGTGAGTAGAGGGATGGCTAGGCCAGCGATGGGAGTACGGTGGGGCGGTGAGGCCTGCACGGCAGCAGAGCCGGCCGCGGGGAGGAGGGAGCAGGCAGTCCCGCCGGCGCCTGTTTGAGCGGCTGGAACAGGAAGAGCAGAGATTGAAGAAGCACGACGGCCGTTGGATGGCCATCCAACAGTCACTACTTGTGCGTCAACCTTTTTTAGGAAAGCCTCAAATCTGTGGAAAATAGCATACAGCCCATTTGCCATTATTTCTAATAATTTACAGCCCATTTGCTAATTATTAAGGTTTTTTTGGAGCCCATATTCTTTTTGTTAGCATTACAGCCCATATTGTGGCCACGGTTAAAAAATTATAGGAAATTTTGCATATTTCGGTGCAGTCCGAACTGTTTTTAATCCCGGAATTTCGACTCACATTCAAACTGATTTTAAAAATAAATCTATATCAATATAAAATCCAACAAATTCTCCACCCATAAAATTAATGTAATTTTAAATCTCGAAATGAAAAAAAAAGATATTTGAAACTAATTGCCGGTTTGATGTGTTTTAAAAATGTACATCCCATTTCTCATTACTGATGGGCCATTTTCTCGGCCAGCCGAATGAAAGCTCTCCTCGTCTTGAAAGATTTGCAGCCCAACAGGCCTGACAAAGCGACTTACTTGGCAAATCACAAAAAAACTGGGTTGTGTCCGTGGACCCAGCTGTCAGCCTCTCCACGTACAGTACTCTTCCGATGGAATGTCGTTGCCACGTTGACCACGCCGCGCCGAGAGCACCAAGGCGGTGGACGACGGCGAGGCCTAGGAAGGGGACGACGCGGAGCCGGGGAAGATGCGGCAGTGGATGCCCACGCGGAGAGGAGTACGAGGGTTCACTGGTTCGGCTGCGGTGTGAGGCTGCCGTCGCCGCAGGGCCTGGCTAGCGGTGGGAGTAGTAGGGGGCGATGAGGCCTCATCGGCAGCACAGCCGGCCACTGGAGGCAGGAGCAGGCGGTCTCCCCGGCGCTGGTTTGGGCGGCTGGTGCAAGAAGAGCAGCGATTGAAGAAGCAGCAGGACCATTCGATTCAAATCCAACGGTTACTGCTGCTAGAATCGTTTGTTGACTAAGTTGACAAGCCCTGCGTACGCGTCAACTTAGTAGGCCCACAGGTCAGCCTCCCAACCGGTGCGCCCCAGATGTCAGTGGGAGGAATCATTTTTTTCGCGTAATAAGGAGGCAGTTGATTGCGTGCGGCCAGGCCAGCGGAGGGAGTAGGGTGGGCCGGGGAAGCCTACGCGGCATCATAGTGGGCCACAAGAGGAGGGAGCAGGCAGTCCCGCCGGCGCTAGTTTAGGCGGCTGGAGCACGAAGATCAGAGATTGAAGAAGCACGTCGGCCGTTGGATGGACATCCAACATTAACTGCTGCTAGAATCGTGTGTTCACTGACAAAGCCTTGCGTAAACAAGCCAACGTCGAAATCTGTGGTGTGTACAGCCCATTTGCTATTATTTTTATAATTTTTACTCATTTGTTAATTCACATGGAATTTATTGCAGCCCGTTTTCCATTTTTAGAATTGCTGGCCATTTTCTGGTCAGTACCAGGGTCAACAAATTAACTAAATATGTGGGAAATTTTGAAAATTTGCAAATTTTTGTTGGGGAACAAAATATTCTTAATCCAAAAATTAATAGCCATACTAAAACAAATTTAAAAATAAATTAGTACTATGTCATGTTAAATCCAATGAAATACATATAAGATATAAGTGAAGAACAAAAACAAAAAAAGAAACTTATATCCCATTTGCTATAAATTTTTTGGAATTTTGAACCCCTTTTGATATTAATTTTAACAGACATTGACCATACTCTTAAGCCAGGCCAGAATGCATCCCTCCTCGTCTTGAAAGATTTGCAGCCCAGTAATTCGGAGAAAACAAATAGGCCTAGATTGGGTATTCTTCAAAAAGAAATAATGGGCTACCTATTTTCCCAAAGAACTGGTGCATGAGCATTTAGCTTTATTTATTTATTTATTTATTTATTTATGTTTAGGGAACCATGAGCATGTACCTAGGCCGGATTCATGTGAGAGCCTCCCTTCCAGTTAATTATGGGCTTCTCTATTGGGCCTTCATCAGTGGGCTGCATGTTATCAACAAGTGGAAAATGTGTTCCGAGTTTCAAAAAAAATGTGTTCGGTACGATAAATAGTATGCGCTACGTACGGTATGGGGCACTAAAGGATCAAACCATGCAACGACTTCCAAAACATTGTGTTTGTCATTCTAACAACACATTTATTCAACCAACAGACGAAATATACTACTAATTGTACATTGAAAACAGCAGCAGCAGCAACCAGGGCTGGGGGTGCAACAGAAGCAGTAAGCAGGCCAGAAGAGTGAAGACACAACTCTCTCTTCCAAACCAAACATCAGCCATCATTACAAAAGGGCTACCAAAAAAGAACAAGTGTATGCATCAAACTAAATAAAGATCCTACTACACCAAGTGTACGCATCTAACTAACTGGCTCAGTTAGACGTTCCTATTTAATGGAGGCAAAAGAATTGCCTCGTCGATTAATTAAGAAGAAGAGAATTGCCTGGTTAATCTACGGAAAACCGGGCTAAAACCGAAGACGTTACTATTTATTAAGCTGCAGTGGAGTCGCAGATGGAGAGGAGTGGGAAACTTCACTGGTTCGGGTGCGCGGCAGCACAACCGCGGTGCCGCCCACGGGAGACAGAGCAAGAATAGAGGTTGAAGAAGGAGCACGGCTATTGGATTAAGATCCAACGGTCCAGCTGCTAGAATCACTTGTTGATTAAGTTGACAAAGCCGTGCGTACACGTCCGCTTAGTAGGCCCACAAGTCAGTCACCAAATCTGACGGGTCCCAGCTGTCAATGGGATGAATAATTTTTTTCGCAAAACAAGGAGGCACTTCCTTCCGTGCGAAGATACAGCCGGTGGGTCCCAGCTGTCAGGTGGAGGAAACATTTTTTCAGCTTAATAAGGAGGAACTTTCCTTGCGTGCGACCATGGACCTCATGGATCCCAGCCGTCAGGCTCTCCACGTAAATTCCTCTTCCGATGACTCTCGTTTGTTGACCACGCCGCACCGAACGTAGCGAGGTGGTGGACGATGGCGAGGCCTCGGACGGGAATGACTCGGAGATGGGAAAACGTGACAGTGGAGTCGCAGATTGAGAGGAGGAGAAGGGTTATAAATGGTTTTATTGCGACGTGGGGCTGTAGTCTGTGGAGAATAATAGGAGGTGTCAAGGGATGGAGGGATAGCCTAGCCGGCGGTGGGGTAGTGCTTCGCAGCAATGCGTGCTAAGCAGAGCCGCTAGCCGCCGGAGGCCAGACCAGGCGGTCCTGGCAACACTGGAGGAAGAAGATGAGAGATTGAAGGTGCATGTCGGCCGTTGGATATAAATCCAATGGTTGTGGATGACACAATCATTTGTTGACCAAGTTGACAACGCCCTGTGTAGGCTTCGACCTATTGGCCCACATGTCAGCCTGCAAAAATGTGGCATATATTTAACCCATATTTTCTAGAATGTACAGTCCATTTGCTGGGCTGGGTGAACAAATAATTTCGCGTCAATCAGGCCCATTTATATTTTCTAAGAAATCCCAGCTCATTTGCACTTCCTTGAAATACACGTATTAGGTGGGCTCGTTATATATACTCCCTCCATCCAGAAATACTTATCATCAAAATGGATAAAAGGGATGTATCTAGATGTATTTTAGTTTTAGATACATCCCTTTTTGTCCATTTTTATGACAAGTATTTTTGGACGGAGGGAGTATAATGTTATGTTAGAAGGAGCAATTAATATCAAAGAATAAACCGGAGAGGCACATTATATATATATATATAATTAAGAAATTAGCGAGTTATTGCTCAAAATAAAAATGAGCGCGTTATTATTAAATTGGTCCTTAAAATCTTTGCAAGCTTTTGTACGCAATCACCAGGATTTTCCTTGCATGTGAGTCAAAAACAACCAGGATTTTCCTTGCCAACTTCCGTTAAACATTTACTTTTATAAGTTGGGATGTTTTTATAATGTATATATAAGTCTCTATAAAATATACGATAATAGTAATAATATAAATATATATAATGTGGTAGAAGGGAAAACATAAATTGGACACAGCATTACTTTTATAAGAGACCTGCGTTTTATACCCCATAGTAGGCATACTAACAAGTATCAAACTCAGGTTCACAGGACACGTTCATATCCATAGCCAACATTCACAATCAACAACTCAAAAGATTCATATATACACAAGCTCAGCATATCTATGCATCCAAATGATTGATAGATCACACGACAATATTCATACATAATTTACAAAAAGATTCAGATATACACATGTTCAGTATGTCTATGCATCCAAATGATTGAGATCACAGCCAATATGATCTATGGATGAACTTTAATTACCTAGGGTACAGACTGGTAAATGGTGTTCAATCGGAGGTACTTCTTGCTAAAATTAGTTCTTGTACGAGTAAACTTTCGAGTACATAAGAGGCAGCACAGACAATCTGAACTTTGCTTGTAGGTTTATCATCAAATAGTGGCCTCGTGCCGAGGGAGGTTTGAGCAACTTGGCCACTACTTTCATCCAACCAGTTTACTGGGTCATCTTGGTCCTATATCTCGCCAAAACTCTACATTGAAGACGAGAAAGGAGGCGGTTGAGAAAATGAACCACCCAAATTTTTTGTGCAGTTCAACTAAAATGGAGCATCCTTGGCGTGCAGACTGATTAAGTGCGAGATGAATATACGCGTCAACCAACTTGTCTGGAATCTTTAGACTCCATGCCATATAGTTCGCTACCATATGTGCCGATAACCAAAAGGCACAAGTTGGGACCAAAGATTGGACTGCGTTTTTCTGGGCTATGCACCAAGCAATATTTTTGGCGTTCACTCTCCTAACACTTGGAGTTTGACAATTGGTTGACGCCGGTTGATACTCGAATGAATATAGGCACTTCTTTTCAACATCGATGCTTGTCTGAGTGAACTTTGGAGTACATAGCAGCAGCATAAGTACCTGTCCATCTGATCATTTTGTGCAGTTCTACTGAAATCATCTGATGTAATGATTTGCCTGCGAGTTCAGGCTCCAAATTACTCCTTTATGAAATCGGCAAATAGTAGCACTATACCAAATTACCAATACATATGACAGGCACAATAATCAGGATAAAGACCAGTACCAACCTATGTGAGGTAGTATATCAATTACTATTTCCTTTGACTGGAAGCCAAGATAAGCCAAGCGACTGACATCAAAGGAAGAAAGCATGCGGAGTTTAGCGACTGACAGGAAAGGACAGAAGTTGTCGAGGCAATGAAGCACCCAAAGTTTTTGTGTAGTACCACCAAAATCGAGCATCCCTGTTGGCACATATATTGAGAGAGTGAGATTACTGTAATAGTGGGACTAGTTTATGAAACATACACTAACAAATAGAAGCACCCTCATTATCTTAATGGGTAAAGTTAGCAACATAGTAGTCTTGCTTAAAGAGAGGTATTAATTTATTTAATCGGTGCCAATTAGCTCAACTCAACACTCAAAGCATTGTCATTTATCATAGGTTGCAAAACTTTAATGTGCAAAGATAAAGGAGTTTCTCATGACAGTAGCACGATACAAATAGAGATGAAAGCAAACTAATATGGATGAAGGCCTTAGGCCCGTACCAACCTGAGAAAAAAAAGCTTATTCATGTAGTCCCATAAGAGATTATAAAGCACTCACTGGAATCACACAATAGTATATATCTTTGTGCACTTCAAATGTATGGTTGAAATCACTCTTGTTTACCAGTGTTGAGATTATATCGTAAGATTATCAAGAACTTCCAGCAGAGTTAAAGCACTGGCTGGGATACAGTTCGTTGTATTGTCTTGTGTAGTTACATTTAATGTATGATTGGCACAACATGATCCCTGTTTGCACAAGTAGGAACAAGATGAAACCTTCATTAGCTTAGTGAGAAAGGATAGGAAGACATTAGCATATTACTCAACCAGTAGCATCAAATTCATGATGGACAATACGCAAAACATTGCCTCATTGAACCAATGGCAATAAATTGACATGCAAAACAATAGCACTATTATGTCATGACACTAATAATATTCCGTCCCTGCTCCACCACATGATTCACCTCCATAGACAAACATACACACGTACATGATTCAGCATAGGGTCCTACTAAATATTTGTTTAACTCCAACAGGAAAATTAGGCAGTAATAAATTAGTGGTACTTAAGTACTCCTAATTAATTAAGTGAGACAAAGAAGTGGAAGGGCTCCCTGGAGGATCATCTCACATGTAAGGTAGTCGTTGCCGGAGCCCTTGAATGGCCTCGACTAAGGCCTCTGGCTTCAGCAAGATCGCCTTGGCACTGTTTATTCTTCTTCTTCTTCCTCTTCATGCTCTGTTTCTCTTTCTCCTCACCAGTTGGTGAAACCAAGTACATGATTGGCCTTCTAATTCAGAATTGGTTTTGTCAGTGAGGGAGTACAAGTGTACTAGTAAAAACAGCATTATTTTCTCATGGCAGTCGGAAAATAGAGATGAACACATGCATTAAATATCATTCTTACCTAAAGGAAGGTTATGGCGCCAATATGGATGATGAGTATTGGAACACAGATCTCCCTTTGTGCAGTTCCACCAAAATGAACCAACTGTTCCATTCTGACATTCTAGTTAAACAGCACAAAAGTCACTTCTTTTAAGAAGAGTTTTGTGCAGTGCACCAAAAGGTCACAACAGCAACCAAGTGAATTGGATATCCCTGTTTGCACAAAAAGGCACAGAGGAAACAGTCAGAGTCTCAAACAATTACAGGCAAAAACATTTGGCTAAACTTGTCATGGCTTATAATAGTGGCATGGCTTCATTTTTACCAGGGACATTAGATTAAGAACAGCTAAGGCTGCGTTCGGTTCACAGGTTTGGTGCAGGATTTTCGTAGGAATGCAATTCCTACGGTATGCTTTCCTTTCCAACCATTCGGAACACGGGAAAGGTGAATAGTGTTTCATAGGAAAGCTGGTCTAGTAGTACTGATTCCATAGGATTAGAAACATCCACGTGCTGCTCATTGTTTGGGCGGAAGCCCGAGGCAGGCGCTCGCTGCCATGCGTTAGACAGGTTGCTGTGCTGTGTTGCCGGAATAAAAAAATCAACCTATGTGTGGTACGTGAGGTGAGGACAAGAGTAGTCACTGTGCAGCTGAATAAACAAATAGCATCTCATACTGCCAAGCATGCTACTCTAAAAAAACAAATATGTATATTTCGTAGTCCATCCGAACACATTCTCTTGAGAATTTCCTCTGGTTCGCTGTTCCATAGATTTATACCTACATTCCTTTCCAATTCCTCTATTTTCATCAAGACCTATGTTTTCTGCCCCTTTATTCTGAACGGAGCCTAAATATTTGGTATAAGGGCATGGGACAGTGGGTGCACCAGCAGTCCAACACCATGTACGTAAATAGGGGCATAAAGTGGTGATTCATAGTTTGTTGCCCCGAGAAACAAACATCCAAGAAACATATCTGGGTTCGTCCCGTTTTTGTTCACTCTAGCCACCTACTCCTATGTGTGGATAGCAAATCTAGTCCTGGTCATACCACCGTGTACAGTGTTACCCCTATATTTCCCTTTTCGACCAAGAGACCGGTTGGATGACCAGTCTGTACTACTTTCACCCCCTTTCCTTCCTGTTTGTACCAAGTCCGATGCACATACTAAATTCCCCCACCCCCACTTTATTTCTTGTTTGAACCAAGTACTCCCTCCGTTCGGAATTACTTGTCATCAAAATGGATGTGTCTATAACTAAAATACATCTAGATACATCCATTTCAATGACAAGTATTTTTGTACGGAGGGAGTACAAGATTCGACTCCATGAAGTAGCTTTACCTCTAACAATAGAAGAAAAAAATATGTGACGTTGGACCATCCGATCGAGAGGGGCTGAGAGGTAGAAAATGATGCACATGCAACGATGTAGCGAGCTGGGGAAGTAGAGCTAAGGCGGTTTCGAACGAAGATATACCTGAAGGTCGTCGGGATGTGGATAGGTGGGCGGCGGGAGGCCGGATCCGCCCACAGGAAACGGCGAAGGGATCGGAGGACCTCCCGCGCTGGCGCTCGGCCAGAGATAACGGTGCGGCCGGCAGTGGGTCTCCTCCCTCGCTGTCGACGATGGCCTAAACGCTGCCCCTCCTCCCCTTCACCGGTGGAGGGGGATACATCCGGATCTGTAACCAGCGGTGAGGATAGAAAGCCAGTGTTTTTGAAGGGAGAAAGACAGTGTTACTACCCCTATCTTGTTTAAATCTGGAGAGGATGAGAGTGTGTGAATAGAGCAACCCTAGCAAGCAAGCGCGGAGGCTCCAGCCTATATATACGTAGTGAGCAACCCTAGCAAGCAAGCAAGCCCTATCTTCATCAACTCGTACAAGACCGAGAAATTTGATTACTACAACGCCCTCTCCCTCGCGGACTGAGCTCCGGTGCCTTAATTGCACCTGCCTTTGGCTGCATGACAGGAGGGCCAACCACCTGTTGGGCCCACCTGTCATAGACGCAAAGGCAGGAGCAGTAAGTTGAAGCTTTCGCTATCCCTCCCGCACGAGGTGGACGGACATGCAGCAGTGGATTCGATGTTGTAGAAGTAGGAGTAACATCATTATTGTACGTCTTCTCAAAGAGGCGAAGAGCCAAGCGCAACCCGAACGTGGCAGTTGCGAACGCTCGCATGGTGCGGTTCCTTGGAGTACTAGCCAGGCTCTTGCATGAGACAAAATTGCTATTGTTTAACAATTAAACTCCATTATCCATTGGTTGATACTCATTCTGCATAGGTCCATGCGCTTAGCACCATTTCCTCCTGGGGTCACCAATGTTTATTTGCTAATTAATAGCATTGCATGCAATGAACTAGCCATTGCAAGTCATTAAAAGCAGGCACACCTCTCATCTCTTATTGGTTGATATGTCAAGAAACAAGAAACAAGGTAGAAGTTAATGCACCGCGCCTAAGTGTTTTGGGACTATTTGGTTTTCGTAAGATGACTTACACACCTAGACGGAGGGAGTAGTATAGCCCTATAAACTGGAAAGGAGTATTTGCCTTTCTAGAGATTTCAACAAGTGACTAGACTACACCGTGTGCAGTACTCCCTCCCTTCCGGTTTATAGGGCTCAAATCTCAAATCTCATGAACCAAGGCATTTTGCGATTGGAGGAATGTATCTCGTACTTTACAAAACTACCCTAATTAAACTCATGCATTAATTACGTAGTTCTCTCGTTTTCCTCTCCGCCTTGGTCGCGGTGCACAATATTGAGCACTCCTATATGACTAGCCGCTCTATCTACTCCCTCCGGTCATTTTTACTCTGCACATTGGATTTGCCGAAAGTCAAACTTTACTAAGTTTGACCAAATTTATATTAAAAATTATTAGCATATATAATATCTAATAAATATAATATGATAATATATTCCAAACTAAATCTAATGATATTGGTGTTATTATGTGAATGTCTATAATTTTTTATATAAACTTGGTCAAAGTTGAATGAGATTGACTTCGGACAAACCTAATATGCAGAGTAAAAAGGACCGGAGGGAGTACATGCGGGACATTTCAAAGCATCCGGGCCTGCGTGCCATCCACTAAATCATAGCGAGGTGCTACATTAGAGACTCACCTGTAACCCTGGTGTGGCCGTCATGACCCGTCATATCACAAAACCCACACCTTTACCAACAGTGGTAAGGTGGCCTCCAAGTTGGACTGGACGAAGCAACCATCATTTCACTGGAACGCTCATTCAAGCCCTTTCTTCCCTTTATTGAAGAAAACCTCACTCCAGGCTACTCACTTCTGCCATTTTTCTTCTGTACCGATGAAGGAAAGGTGGGCGAATCAGTTATGCTGCTATATTTTCATTCCAAGAATCTTCTTTTTGCGAAGCACCGACCGATTCTCACATCCTATTCTTTTCCCGTTTTCATTGCGATTGTGGTTTCCTTTTGATTGCTTTTTGTTTGTCAGTTCATTGATGGATCCTGGAGCACTAGGCAAAGAGTTGCCGGCAGACAACCCACTGGAGACAGCGATCTCCAGGAAGCGAGCACCGACCAACGAGTTGACCATGTTGGCGGGCCAACCCATGGAGACGAAGAACTCCAAGAAACAAGCATTGGCCAAAGAGTTGAGGACGTTGGCAGACGAACTCCTCAAAGGAAGTTGGAAGAACAGCAAGGGCCCCACCGTGCCTACCCCAGGAACTCTGATTGCCACCTATGTGAGGCTCAAGATCGAGTTTGAGGAGATAGTCGCCGTTGAGAAGCAGTATTCCCCTAGCAAGGTGATGGCCCCCATCGAGGATGAGGAGATGGCCCCCGGAGGGATGAGATTCCCCGGTGAGCTGCACAAGGTAAAAATAATGGCTTATTACCATAGTTGTAGTTTTTGATTATTTGAAATGTGCTTGCTAATATGTTAGGGTTGTGCAGGTGCCGGTGGACGTCCTTGATGATTCTGATGTCGTGGCCCGTCTTGTTGGCATCGCCCCGGAGATCGATTCCGATGTTGCTTTCCATCCTGTGGACATCGCCCCAGAGATCGATTCCGATGTCGCGGTCAGTCCTCCGGACATCGCCCCAGAAATTGATTCCCATGCCACTGTCCGTGTTGTGGTCATTGCCCGAGAGATCGATGACAAGAAATAGTTGGTCGCGCTAATCCTTCAGAGTAGTTTGCATTGCCCTGTGTTTAATTACCAGAACGATGCGTGTTATCAAACCATCTTAGGGATAGTGCACTATCTTGTGTGGGAGGATCTTGCTACTTTTGTTTGATAGTGAATCATGTGATGAATCATGTGAACCCTCTCCGAGTTATGGAAACAGATGTATCCTCACCAGCTTTTGATGTAATATATGGCATGATTAGATGTAAGTTTGAAATGTTTATCATATCAGCAGAGCTTGTTTGATGATTCTTGGTGTTAGTAGGCTAGCTATTGTGCGAGCTATAGTACTTGCAAAACACTCACCGAAGAGAAACGTTGGGGCTGATGAGCTCGTGGTACGCTTATACTTATCCCTCATCGATCGACCAATAGCCCTAGCTCCTAAAATTGTAGGCTTAGTGATCGATGACCTAGGCGGGCTAGTTTGGCCTAGTGGGTTTTAGTGATATGACGTGCAACACAAAATCATAGCAGTGCAGAGACGTACTCCCTCCGTTCCAAAATAGATGACCTAGGCGGGCTAGTTTGGCCTAGTGGGTTTCAATGATATGACGTGGTACAGTGCCGTCCAGACTTCGCGTTTGGTAGTAGTATTGCGGGTACAGTAAGTTTTCTTGAAGAAGCGGAATTCAACAAAGTCATGATGGTTCCTTCGTCCGAACAACTTACAGTGGGAAAGGTTGGGCCTGCGATACGACCGAGGTAGACCAGGATAATTTTGTGCATGGCAGGTGGACCAGGATGGTCGACGTCCCATGTGTCGGCGAATGAAAGTATTCTTTCCGATATAGAGGACAAGCAACGAGTATTCATTGTTTATTTTTGATGAAAGCTATTGTCTCCACTGTTACGACGGAGGAGTGTGAAACACGCAGCCCAGTGAACTTGGCATGTGCACCACTCCCTCCTTCCTCATGTAATGCCCAGGTTACAGCTTTTTCTCACTTTCTCTCTATCTATTTCCTCTCAAATGTTTTTTACCTTTCTTTTTTAAGACACAATTGTTTTTATCCCTTTTTTAGAATTATTTTTTTATACCTAGAAGCACGTGTAGAGACGGGTTCTTGCAGAGCCCACTCCTTGACTTTGTCAATGCCTCTCTCTCCTCCACATAAGGAGTACTACTTGCTATGCATGCATGCGGCGGGCAGCTGGTGTCTTGAGGGGCCAGGGCGGTGAGAGCGGGCTCCGGAAGCGGTCGGGACTCTAGCATAATTTTGGTTTTTACAGTATTTCTTTCTCCATTGATAGGTAGGCCCGCATAGATAGATAAAGAACACGAGCTGATGAGGCGCATGCAGACTGTTTGACTTGTCAACCAGACAAATACAGAGCTATACGCTGAGCCAGTGACCGTATAATCACCATATCTCGTATACAATGATCAAAGTGAGCTATCAAGACAAGTTCAATGACCGCCAATGCATTTTACTCGGTAATAAATGACCAGGATTGAAGGGGAATCCAAATTTGCTTCGTCTTCTGTCCTTGAGCTCTTGACAAACCAATGCACTATACGGTTGTCCGGCCACCCCACCCCAAAGCTCTCACCAAGCGTCGTTCATGCCACCGCGCCGCATACTAACCGGAAAGGCAGCAATGGCATCCCACCGCGCCGAGTTCCTCGTCGCCCACGACCGCACACAAAATGGTAGGGAAGCGATGGCATCTCGCCGTGCTGAGTTCATCGCTGCTCGCGACCTCACAACTATGTGGGAGGAATTTGAAGATGCCAAGGCCGAATGGGCGGTAGAGCAAGAGGTGGCCAAAGCCGCATAGAGGGAGCGGAAAAGTCAGAAAGCACTCAAGAAAAGAGAGGTCCGCCGCCGCAAGAAAGAAAAGGATGCACGCGCTGCTGCGGAGAGGTCGGCGGAGATCCAAGCACGGTGGGTGTCGCCGACAAAGCCGGGAAGGAGAACGACGGCGTCTGGCCAGCATGTGAGAAGTAGTACTACTAGTAGTTAGTGTGTGTGTGTGTCTGAGTATGAGCATGTACCAGTACTACTAGTTACTACTATAGTTTTTAGAGCAAATTACCAATACATTAGCCTAGACTAAATGGAAAATTCCTATCCTAAGCATCAAATGGCATCTCTTCCTCTATAGGAATTGAGATGCATGTCATCTCACTTCCGATGATTTTCATATTCCTATCCTATGAACGAAAGGAGGCCTATGTTGGAGTAACTACTGTAGCTAACAGTACTGCTGGTATAGTAGTTTTCTTCAAGAAGCAGAATTCAACGAAGTCATGATGGTTCCTTCGTCCAAGCAACTTCAAAGTGGGAAGTGGGCCTGTGATTTGACGGCTCATTAGTCATTGTTACTACGGCGCGACGACCTGGGTGACTCCCTTGGAGTTCTGCGTGCATGGCAAGTGGACCAAGATGGTCGACGTCCCACATGTTGGCGAACGGAAGTATTCTTTCCGATATCGAGGAGCAAGGAAACCGCGTGGTATAGTATCACCGCTGATTGGTTCGCAAAAAAATAGTATCACTGCCGATTTATAATTATTTTTTATTTCTGATGAATGCTAGCATTTCAACTCTTACGACGAAGGGTGCCAAACACGACACGTGCTGGATGTCCCACACGTTAGCGAAAGGAGTGGGACATGAACAGCGTGGTAGAGCCCAGCGTAAAAAAACAGTGTGGTAGAGCGTCTCCACTTCTTCCACTTCTGGGTCGGAGACCACACGTAGTAGTACTTAGTGGTATGAACGATACAAAGTGCGACCTGAAGACAAAGACACGTCTAGTTGGAAGGTCTCGGGGCATACACGTAAACAAATATAAAAGTTAATATGTGCCTCCAACTAATATAGTAGTAGTAGAGTACTTAGGCACGTACTCCATAACATCACCGTGCATTGCACGTACAACATTTAGTGGTAGTACGTAGTAAGAGACAAATGCCGCCCAAGAGTTCCCTTCTCGACCTACTTTTGGGTGTTTGGTAGAGTGTATGGAGGGTGCATGAGTCCACACTAGTTTAGCACAAATACACTAGAAGCATGCATGAAGAGAGCATGCATGAAGAGGGGTGTTGAGTTGAGCATGCATGAAGAGGGAACAACTATGCTGAGACGAGAACGCAACCAAACACACCCTATATGCCACGCATGTTCATACCATTTGTGCCTTTCTACTTCACTTACTGCGCTACATTACTCAGGTTCGTACGTCCACTCCTGGGTACATGTTCGTCTCGTAGTTCCAGTCCCACATGTTCTTCATATAGATGGAACGATCCTTGCATAACACGTGCACCTTGATGCTAGATGTCTCGCGTGTTGGCAAAAGGATGAACAAAGCTCACGTAAAAAAATAGAGTGGAAGAACATAGATTCCGGACGACCGAGAAGGAGCAAGGAACCTCGTGGTGGAGCGTCTGCACTCATAATATTTAATATTATTCAGCGATATAAAATTAACCAATCATCTCCACAGTGGACTGGAAGAGTACGAAACACGGCAGCCCAGTGTAGTATCATACTAGTACATGGCTAACCCACGCTATCACCATATTTCTTGGCTTCCGTGCGACACCTATCTCTAGTAATCCAGCAGCCTGTATCGCTTCTCCCTCCTCGTCTCTATCAAAGTGCGGCGGGCTGGCGTTTCTGCCGTCTATTGAGGTCGGTTAACTATCACATGTTAGCGACATGCCAAGAGCATTCTAAAAAAATTCCTTTCACGTTCCGTTTTCAAAAAGAAAAAAATCCTTTCATGTACGAATTTGCCTGTATGCTTTGAGCAACTTGCATGTCCTATACTGCTCCTGTTTGATACTCTAACTTAGCTAGAGGTTAGACTAACTCATGACTAACCCTGAACTAACTGTAGCCAAAGAGGTGTTTGGGTGACAGGGTTAGATTGACAATAAATGCACTTCATGGAGAGAGAAAAGTGATTTTTCAGTGGTCCCAATGAGAACTATCTCCAGTTAGCACCTCTTGGGTGGGATAGTTTTTTTTGGTGGGTTCGGTGCAACTTGCTCCAATTTAAACCCTCATGCTTGGATAGTTTAGGGCTATTTGAGCCCCAACTAGCTCAAACTAACTCTAACCCATGGATCCAAACAGGGCCTATGGCCAGTCTCAACGCGGAGCAGTCGCGTGCACCGGGAAGCGGCGCTCTCTCGGCCGTCGCGCCACTTCAAAGCCGGCGCCAGTGAGAGGTCGCCTCCGCTCTGGCCGGGCATTAATGCGGCACTGATGCTCCAGGGCGACGCTGACCATTTCACGCGGGAAGCGTGCGCTGGCAAGGGAGTATAGGTTTTGAACCGTTTCAGGTGTAGTACTGGTAGTTTGCAAAACTACTCAATTATTGCACTCAGTTTCCTAAGAAATTGTGGTAAAAAACATTACTCCACAGCCTGCTTCCCTTCTCCTTCCTCTTCCACCACCCATGCACGTCCGCGGGAAGCGACCGGTCAACCCTTATATAGGAGTGCTAGCACAAAAAGATGCATGCATGACCACTAAAATTTCATATTAAAGCGCCGCTCCGGCGGGAGTATGGCGTATGTTGTTACCTTCAGCCGGCCCATGGCTACCGGGCGACGGCAACCAGAGAAGAGGCGACGGGAGGGGAATGAATGCAGCTACTGTTTGGGTTCGCCTTCCGGCTTAAATAAATGCGCAGCATCACGTGTACCCACGGGTGCACAAATTGTAACATACATGTCTGCTTAAGTGGGCGTCACATAACTGGTGTGTGTGTGTGAGAGATTCTGAGAGACAGAGTGCGTGTGTGCGACTCTACTCTTCGGACATGTACTCAACCTTTTGCATCGGGATATAAGTATAATGGTATTTACTTTAGCTAGTGATTTACGTGGCCATGTTAACGTGGTTGTGTCAAAAAAATGTCACTTCCTGCTCGTGATTTGCGTTATATAATTACAAGCAAGATTCTCGTGCATTGCACGGAACATCAATATGCATTTTTTTACAGAACACCTGTTGTGATTGACCCATGCAGGAGTAATCCCATGTGTAAAAACTAATGATATCTCAAGAATTTTATCGAAAAACTGGTATCTCGAGAATGTCATCGAAAAAATGAAAGATGAGAGATAAGGCGAGGAGGAGTGGAGCGTGGTGGTGACTGGTGGTCGGAATGGGCGGAGGCATGGGGATGGACGGCGCCGGCAGGCGGCAGCGGCCACCATGCATGCTAGATTGTTCCAGAGACTTATTCCTTTTTTAATTGCTGAGCAATGAGGTTGCGGGAGATAATGATGTGGAGAGAGGTGCGGGTATCTTTTGTAAAATTATCATAGTTTGCTTTCTATCCTCAGATATAGATCATACGGTCTGTATTACAAGATGGAAGGCACACCATCACCACCAACTCGTTTTTATAAGGGTACAGATGATAAGTTTGCTGACTACTAAAGTAAAGTGGAATTTGTCCATGTTATGCAAGTAAATAAAGGTGATTGTTTATCATACGGGTAAGGTTGGATGAAGGGTGGTAGGAACAAATGCTCCGCCTAGAGCATGTGTGTGTGAGATGGAGTCTTAGTGTGTGTGTGGGGTGTGTGTGTGTGGTGTGTGTGTGTGTGAGAGAGAGAGAGAGGAGAGAGAGAGATGGAGTCTTAGTTTGTGTGTGTGTGAGAGGAGAGATGGAGTCTTAGTGTGTGTGGGGGGGGGGCGGTGCGTGCTTGCATGTGTGTGTGTTTGTGTGTGTGTGTGTGAGAGAGAGAGATGGAGTCTTAGTGTGTGTGTGTTGGGGGGTGCGTGCGTGTGTGTGTGTGTCGCGGGGTCCTCTGTGGCGGATGTAATTTAAGTGTGCATGGCTTTCATCATAGAGAGGTGATGTGTATGGCAGAGGCCACCAACGATGGGGTGCGAGAGAGAAAATGCCCGTAGAGAGGGAAGAGAAGGTGTGCGCGTGAGAGGAGTCGTCTTCGAGAGAACGTGTTTGTTCGAGAGACACCGAGGAAGACTACTATATATCGATGGTGCATGTAGGTGGGAATTCAACTAAGGGATGGTCTTATTGGTTTCAGGGATATAGGGGAAGAGTGAGAGGTGGGGGTAGCTAGAAGGAGATTGTTAAGTGTGAGTGTGTGTTTTACCCATCCAGGAGAAAGTTATGTGCACAAAAGAGGAGAACGATTCGATGTGGCGTTAGGATTGAGGGCAATTAACTACGTATGGAGACATAGAGACCTTGAACGTGCATGTGTGAGAGGTATACATGTATACGTGGGACGTGTGTGTGTGGGCGCGCGCATGATCGAGATAAAAGAAAGAAGACATAAGTCATAAGATCAACGACATGGGAGAGACGGATCGGTATGACAATATGCATGCATGTGAGAATGCATGGAAGAAGTCCCGACAATTGAGCATGTGTTTTTGTCTTTAAGAGATAGTGGCATGGGCTGGAGCATGCATCTATGGCGAGCAGAGGGAGTGAGGCGCAACGATTGTGCAAAAGAGACCAACCTATAAATGCATATGTATGGAGAGACATATATAGTGTGGGTGATAGGAAGCAAGACTCCGTGCGAGAAAGAAATGTTGACGGAGAAACTATAGATAGATACAGAGATGGAGATGCTAGCTAGAGGGACATCCGCTAGTTTGGGTGTTGGAGATGACCGTCGGGTGGTTCAAAGGGTGAAGTTATATATGTGTGTGAGAGGGCACTTGACTGCATGTAGAGAGAAACATATGTAGTGTGCGTGATAGGAATCAAGAGTGAGGGCGAGAAAGAAGGTTGATGGAGAAACAGATAAATAGAAAGATAAAGATGCTAGCTAGTGTGCATTAGAGATAGGAGTCGAGTGGATCAGAAGGCTGGGTTATGTGTGTGGGTGTGAGAGAGATAGAGAGAGGGTGCGTGTGAGTCACATACAAACAGATATCAGAGAGAAATGAGATCCAGAGAGACGGAGTTTTGTGTCTGCGAGAGAGAAAGATATTTCACAACGAGAGTGATAGCTAGAGAGACATACGAGGGAACGCAAGATATCTCTAGGGAGAGAGGGTGTGTGTGAGCGACATACAAGAGAACAATGGAGAAATATGAGACCCTGGGAGACAGAGTTTGTGTTTGTGTGTGAGAAAGAGATATTGAAGAGGAAGAGTCGTAGGTTCTCATATCTAAGGAGCGAAAGACATCTCTGTATGAGGGGTGTGCGAGTGGCACACATGGGAATAGTAGAGAGAAATGAGACCCCGGGAGACAAAGTTTTGTGTTTGTGTGAGAGAAAGAGATTCCACATGGAGAATCATAGTTAGAGACACATAGCAGGGAGCGAGATATACTTAGAGAGAGATAGAGTGATGAAGGTCGAGGGAGAGAGTACCGTCAGTGTGTTACGAAGATAAAAGATCATTGTCGACATACAGGTAGCACGAGAGATACCTGAGAGACGATGAACGCGTATAGGTCCAGAGAGATAGTCCTATATAAGCATGAGTGATAGCTATATGAGACGAATATCTGGATTAAAGGGGATTCAAATATTTAAACTGGAGATCACGACATCGATAATATCATAACGCAAATTGGTGTATCAAACATGCATATTCATTTGAATTTGGGCACACGTGTAATGTTATATAGTTTATCAATATTGGTGATCCATAGATTCTTCAATTACAAACAATGCATGGTTTATATGCAATTAATGTCTAAACGGGATTACACTATATGTTGCGTGTGTGAAACACATTATACATGTTTGAGAAGTAAAAAAACCCGCATGAAACACACATTAATTGGAGACAGTTAGCGAGGAATGCATACATTGGATTTCAACATAAAGTGGTTTCAAATATTTGAAAATCCAAATTGATGGATACAACCTTATGAATCTGAGATCATGCCATTTGTAAACCATATTTATGTATAAATGGTGTTGTGCTTTTGAAAGTATATATAAAAAATGATGTATATAGAATGTAATTCCAATTGAAAATGGATCCCGCCCGAAAAAAATAGAATACAAACGGGATTCGAATTGAGTTGGCACGGTAAACGTGCACTCTGCAAAATTTGAACGAAGCGGGGAAAGTCGCAGTAACCGCCCGAAACCAAAATCTGCGAGATGGAAATCACTACTGCCTATCCCTGCCACGCAAAGCCTATATGCTGGATTTCTATAGGTTTCGATAGGGGTAGGTTTGTAATTTCACCCAAACGTGACGTAACCGCCTCTCACCCGGATTCATACACGGTGGGCGCCAAAACACAGTGTGTCCTCGGCCGAAATCGACTCCCTCCCCGATTCATATTCATACACGGTGGGCGCCAAAAACAAACTCTCGTCGGCAAATATTCGGTGTATGCGAGATTACCGTCCTATCCCCAACCGACTAGTGTTGCTGTGATGTAGTAGAAATTTGAAACGGGGGCTAAGTTTGTAAATTTCCTCGCATTTGAGACAAGCGCGCCCTGAATACATGGTTCCCCCCTTCCTCTCTACCTCCCTTTTCCCCATTCGTACTCCGTGGGCGCCAAAACACCCTCTCCACCCCACCCTCCTCCGTCCGCCGCCGTCCGCCACCCCATCCACCGCCGTCCTCCTCCACCATGCCGGAGCTGATACCCCGACGCCGCCGTCCATTACAAGAGATCGACCTCTCTCATCCACGGCTTCGGACCGGGATCCTTGCATCCCGTCCTCTCGCTTCATCCCCGCCGTCGTCCACCTTGCCGGCGCCGCTCCTACGACCGTCTCGTCCACCATGCCCCACCGCCACCATCTACCCTCCTAGATCTGCTTCCACGCTGCGGACAGCCATCACTACCGCAGCACTGTCAAATTCTCAGCAGATGCGTACACGGCGCCGCACCAGAGGCGGTACTCTTTCGTATCTGCTCAACTTATTTATCGCAGCAAGAAAATAGATCGCCACTGCTTTACTCTGATTTCTTGTCTTGGTTGCGAAGTTGCCTTTGTCCGGTTTGCACCTTCAGATCCGCCATGGCACGCTCAACACCATACTCGCAATGCTTATGGTTTTCCCCTTTTATATTCCACACTAGTTAAATCACAGTAGACTAAATTTCAAAATTGGGTCAGTCGATTTTTCAGAGCTCGCCGGAGTTCGCCGGTGCGATCGAAGGGGCTCGGGTGGGGACGGTGGTTGTGGGGGCGGTGGTGGGGCCTCGTCGAACGAAGAAAACTCGACGCGGGTGGGGGCGGGGTGGGGGTGGCGGAGGAACACAGGCGGTGGGGCCGGTGGTTCGGCCGGCGGCCCGTGCGGTGTTCTGTATGGGAAGCACAGTATGTTCCTTGTCAGGAAGGGGAGCAGGGACATCTGCAGTCAACAGCTGATAGAGCTGGCCTGTACGTGATCGATAGGCTTTCAATTACTAGCGGCAATACAACACCGTAATTTCCAGCCAGTTCCACTTTCCCGATTTATATATCCTGGTTATGGTGTACCCCTGTTATGTACACTATGATCTGCCTAGTTGTTGTGTGCTCTTGTTATCATGGTTTGGCAATAAACTCTCTATACAGTATATTATGAACCTATCATCTGCCAGCTATCCTTACTTCTGGAGCCTATTTTTTGTGTACTTGTGCCAGATTATATAAATGCACGCACCATATTACAGCACACATGAGCTCTCTCATCAGAATCCAGTGATAGCACACAAGTGTTTACAGGGGCGCCCCTATATTAGAATATCATCTGCATTACAAAGATAATCTCACAACTATTTATGTTTTCATGGTTCTCAGATATTATACGCAATTACAGTGAATATCAGAATCCGCGCATCAGAAGAATATTGTGGAACACTGCAATGACTTACAAAATTGGCAGCAAGGCATTGAGTGCCATTCTGGAAGCAATGAAACTCGTACGCTCCCCACCTGTTGATTCTTGTTCAGAATATCATCCTAATGACTATTCTAACCTCGAGGAGTCAAAGGCAGATGGCCTGTCCTGTTCACCCATCAAGGTGCCTGTTCTAATTTGGCAAGGTTTTATTGATTGCGCGTATCTTGCATATGTTGTCTTGCATTTCTTCTACTTTGTTGCACCGCCATCTGCTTAGTTTACTCATCATATATGTCGAGATGCCATGCCCATCCATTATCAATACATATTCCATCTGTCATCATACCATGTTTTTCCACTCAAATGTTGTTCTTGTGCATCAGACATCAAAAAGGAAGAGGGTGATTGCCGAACCTGAAGGAGCACCAGCAAAGTCCTTGAAAAACGTGGTGGTGCCGGAGAAATCAGACAGCACCCCACTTATATTGGCTGTACAACCAGTGACACAAAATGTAGGACCGACTCCAGCAGACTGTACCCATACTTCACTGGCCACACCACTAGCCCCACCACACAGGACCTGCACTCCAGCAAAAGGTATACCGATTTCATTTGCCATAGCACCAGCTGTACCACAGAAAAATCCCACTCCAGCAAAAAGTACAGCAAGTCCACCGGCCGAAGACCTATCCCAACTGCAGAGACGGCCAATTCCTGCAGATTGGAACCCCATTCCATTTATTCCCAGTTTAAAAGACAATGCTTTCAATGTTGTTAGGGACTACGTGCATATATTCCCATCATGGGAAGATTATTGTGAAGACAAACACCATTTTCACATCTTCCTGTCCAACTTACGTGTAAGTGCTATTATTCATGGTTATTATTTTCCTGTTTTCTGCTGATTGAACACATCAATGATTTACATTACATTGTTGTAACTAGGCGAGGGTCAATCTGGATAGTCATGACGAGCAAAGCTTGCTTGTGCTTTTCAAGGAAGCATTGCAGCAGTATCGGTGTTACCTGAGGAAATCACACTTTGATGGCAAGTCTATAAACGAATTTCCGGTGAAGTCTCCTGTGCTAAATTTAGAAGACATTGAATGGAAAAACCTTGTTATGCACTGGTCTCGTTCCCAGGATGAGGTACTGTCTATGAAATCACATGACAATTTGAACTTCTACTTTTCCGCATGTGCCTTACGGATCTTTTTTGCAGGAAATCTGCTCGAAGAAGAATTCCGGTTTGACAAGAACGACAGGATATCGCAAATATGTTGCCCGCTGCTTTGCTCTTGTTAGTACCTGTTGTCCTGTATCACTGTACTTGCATACATACCTGGTTCATTATGTGACAGCAGTATGCATGATAGCTTGCTTATCAATTGTTCGCTCCAAATTATCTGATCTGTATGAATGGTTACATTAGTGTAGAATATATCCAATGCCAATGTTTTTTAGCTCTGCATTGTTCTTGTAAGTACATGCTGTCCTTTATCAGTGTACTTATAATGACAGGTAGTTGTTCATGTACCATCACTCTGCAGCTTATTTTCCTTTGCCCTCCATTTTCTACACATCAGATCTATATTTACTCTTACCATAAGGTTGGTACTGAAGAAGTTTAGCTGTGCATTGCTCTTGGCTGTACCTTTTGCCTGTATCGCTGCACTTACATTTATAGCTACTTGGTTATGTAGCATCACTCTTCATCTTATCTTAAATATTCTCCATTTTTTCGTATATTATCACATCTATATTTACTCTTAACAAAATGTAGAATAAAGGCAATGCTTTTGAAGAAGATTCTGTGGTAAACTTCTTGAATTGCCCCCCCCATCAGCATGGACAAGGCCTTTATAGAGCCTGTCTTCACCAATAATGTAAGTTTGTCCATCTCAAGCCTTCAAACTTTGTTGTATATATTTGGTTAGGCATGACTGCAACAGCTGTTTATTTTTGGTGTTTGCATCAAATTGCTTGTTTAAAGTTTATTATATGTAGTTCATAAACAAAAGTTTGTCCTTTCTCAATTTAAGTTTTCAGTTGTACAACCAAGTTCCTTCTTCATACCATGTAAATTAAACTATACAGAGCAAGTGATCTTCTTTTGCACTGCATGTATGCTTCTGTTCTTCATCCGTAATCCAGTGGTGTGGTGAACCTACCCACTACAGCACAATGTCATATTCTGCAATGTCTTAACTATGAACAATGTCATATCATTCTACTATTATTTAAACCGTCTCTTTATTTGCCAATCTGAAATGGTATAAATTGACAGCACACTAACCATTGATACTTATGAGTTCTTGATCTGTAATCCAGTGGTGTCGTGAAGCTGCCAACTCCTTCACAATGTCATTTCCTGCCATGTCTTGACCTGAACAATACCATATTGTGTTAATGCAAATTTAAAGTGTGTCACTTTATTCGTCAGTAAGAAATGTGATGAATTGTCAGCACTGATACTTTTATGTGCAAAACCTGTCATCTGTCTGCTTGTTTATCTTTCAGAGTGAGGAAGATATAAGTGTTGAACAAGCGCAGTCTCATCATCTTGCTCAGCTGCTTGCGCTGCAGCTCCCCAGCAGGGCTAACCTTTCTTGAACTCTATTGAAGTGCTGTCGGTTTTGTATATTATTTTGTCGGCGTGTTTATTTGCACTGGTGGCGATCTTTGATGCCCAGTGTATGTAATCTGCTGTCTGCTTGTGCTTTATTATCATAGTGGCGAAGTTTGATGCCCAGTGGATGTAATATGTCGTAATTTCTTTATTGTATAGTCTAGGTTTTTTCTTATTCACGATGCTGCAATTATTTTACTGTATATATATCATGTCTTCGTAGTAAACCGCCCAAACCGTAAAATTACGGTACATAATCGGGCCGTCATGCAATCACGATGTAGGTTGGGCCTGAAACGTGCCGATCAGCTCACGGGCCGGCAGCAGCCCGAAATGAACCCCGGCCCATGATTGTGCGAATCAAATCACGGGCTTTTAACTGGCCAAAAATTGTCTCGGTCCTTGTTTGGCCCAATCAGATATCGGCTGCGAGCAGGCCGGATGCAAACCGGGCCGTAGTTAGGCCCAACTATATGACGGGCTTTTAACAGGCTGAAATTAATATAGGGACGAAATCTTAAACGGGCCCTTAACAGGGCAAAACTAATATCAGGCCAAATTACTAAGTGGGCCTTTAGCAAGTGGGCCCAAAAGCATAGTGTCCAGTTGAGGGGCCGAATCTGATATGGGCCATAATTGAGCCCAAAGCCTCTTAAAGGGTCGGACCTGATCTGGGCCGTAATTTGGCCCAGAACGTGGTAGGCCTTTAACGGGCCGGATCTCATATGGGCCACTATTAGGCCCGGAGCGTGGCAGGCCATTAATGGACCAGATCAAATATGGGCCGGCATTTGGCCCAAAACATGGCAGGCAGTTAATGGGCCGGCCTACTAGGGTCCTCAAAATCTTGTGGGCCTATAGCTGGGCCGGCCCATTAATGTCGGCGAAATCTCGTGGGCCTTTAGCTGGGCCGGCCCATTATGATCCGCAAGAATCTTGTGGGCCTTTACCTGGGCCGGCCCATTACGGCACACAAAAATCTTGTGGGCCTTTACCTGGGCCGGCCCATTATGGCCCGCAAAATCTTGTGGGCCTTTAGCTGGGCCAGCCCATTATGGTCCGCAAAATCTCGTGGGCCTTTAGCTGGGCCGGCCCATTATGGTCCGCAAAATCTTGTGGGCCTTTAGTTGGGCCAGCCCATTTAAACTTGTTGGGTCATGCCACGTGTCGACGTATCATAGGCGCCTTCTGTCCAGTGAGTGGATGACATCTGTCCCGACGATGAGCCGACACGTGTTTCCTCTAGCCAATGATGATTTTACACGTGGAAAATCCCCATTGGTCGGGGCTGTTAACGGGTTATCGAATCCAAACCGGACCCGATAGCTTAATGGTGTTCTGTTACGGTGGATGCCACATGTCGGTCACCCTTGAAGAAAGCACTTCTGTGACGCGTGATTTATCATCATGGAAGTGGACACTTCCGTGATGATAATTTTGGTAATGTCATGGAACACTTCTACGACAGCGCAGGTATGACTATCTTGATTCTATCATAAATTTGTCATGGATGTACATGCATGACAAAAAAAGCGACCTACTACGACAAACACGTATCATCATGGAAGTGTATTTTTTTTGTAGTGTATCGAGGTGGACTATGGTGGAGGGGGGCACCGCACACGGCTAAAAGATCAAATGATCAATTGTTGTGTCTATGGGATGCCCCCTGCCCCCGGATATAAAGGAGCAAGGGGAGGAGGCGACCAGCCAGGGAGAGGCGCGCCAAGGGGGAGTCCTACTCCCATTAGGAGTAGGACTCCTCCTATTCCTAGTAGGAGTAGGACAGGGGGAAGGAAAGGGAGAGGGGGAGGGGGAGAAGGAAAGAGGGGGCTGGCCCCCCTTGCCCTAAACCAATTTGGTTTGGGCCTTGGGGGCGCCCCACACTCCCCTTGCTGCCCTCTATTTCCACTAAGGCCCATGTAGGCCCATTAATCCCCCGGGGGGTTCCGGTAACCTCCCGGTACTCCGGTAAAATTCCGATTTCACCCGGAACACTTCTGATATCCAAACATAGGCTTCCAATATATCAATCTTCATGTCTCGACCATTTCGAGACTCCTCGTCATGTCTGGGATCACATCCGGGACTCCGAACAACCTTCAGTACATCAAAACATGTAAACTCATAATATAACCGTCATCGAAACGTTAAGCGTGCGGACCCTACGGGTTCGAGAACTATGTAGACATGACCGAGACATGTCTCCGGTCAATAACCAATAGCGGAACCTGGATATTCATATTGGCTCCCACATATTCTACGAAGATCTTTATCGGTCAAACCGCATAACAACATACGTTGTTCCCTTTGTCATCGGTATGTTACTTGCCCGAGATTCGATCGTCGGTATCTCAATACCTAGTTTAATCTCATTACCAGCAAGTCTCTTTACTCGTTCAGTAATACATCATCCCGCAACTAACTCATTAGTTGCAATGCTTGCAAGGCTTAAGTGATGTGCATTACCGAGAGGGCCTAGAGATACCTCTCCGACAATCGAAGTGACAAATCCTAATCTCGAAATACGCCAACCCAACAAGTACCTTCGGAGACACCTGTAGAGCACCTTTATAATCACCCAGTTACGTTGTGACGTTTGGTAGCACACAAAGTGTTCCTCCGGTAAACGGGAGTTGCATAATCTCATAGTCATAGGAACATGTATAAGTCATGAAGAAAGCAATAGCAATATACTAAACGATCGGGTGCTAAGCTAACGAAATGGGTCCAGTCAATAACATCTTTCTCCTAATGATGTGATCTCATTAATCAAATGACAACACTTTGTCTATGGTTAGGAAACTTAACCATCTTTGATCAATGAGCTAGTCAAGTAGAGGCATACTAGTGACATACTGTTTGTCTATGTATTCACACATGTATTATGTTTCCTGTTAATACAATTCTAGCATGAATAATAAACATTTATCATGATATAAGGAAATAAATAATAACTTTATTATTGCCTCTAGGGCATATTTCCTTCATTCTCCCACTTGCACTAGAGTCAATAATCTAGATTACACAGTAATGATTCTAACACCCATGGAGCCTTGGTGCTGATCTTGTTTTGCTCGTGGAAGAGGCTTAGTCAACGGGTCTGCAACATTCAGATCCATATGTATCTTGCAAATTTCTATGTATCCCACCTATATTAAATCCCGGATGGAATTGAAGCGTCTCTTGATGTGCTTGGTTCTCTTGTGAAATCTGGATTCCTTCGCCAAGGCAATTGCACCAGTATTGTCACAAAAGATTTTCATTGGACCCGATGCACTAGGTATGACACCTGGATCGGATATGAACTCCTTCATCCAGACTCCTTCATTTGCTGCTTCCGAAGCATCTATGTACTCCGCTTCACACATAGATCCCGCCACAACGCTTTGTTTAGAACTGCACCAACTGACAGCTTCACCGTTCAATGTAAATACGTATCCGGTTTGCGATTTAGAATCGTCCGGATCAGTGTCAAAGCTTGCATCAACGTAACCATTTATGATGAGCTCTTTGTCACCTCCATAAACGAGAAACATATCCTTAGTCCTTTTCAGGTATTTCAGGATGTTCTTGACCGCTGTCTAGTGATCCACTCCTGGAATACTTTGGTACCTCCCTGCTAGACTTATAGCAAGGCACACATCAGGTCTGGTACACAGCATTGCATACATGATAGAGCATATGGCTAAAGCATAGGGAACGTCTTTCATTTACTCTCTATCTTCTACAGTGGTCGGGCATTGAGTCTTACTCAACTTCACACCTTGTAACACAGGCAAGAACCCTTTCTTTGCTTGATCCATTTTGAACTTCTTCAAAACTTTGTCAAGGTATGTGCTTTGTGAAAGTCCAATTAAGCGTCTTGATCTATCTTTATAGATCTTGATGCCTAATATATAAGTAGCTTCACCGAGGTCTTTCATTGAAAAACTCTTATTCAAGTATCCTTTTATGCTATCCAGAAATTCTATATCATTTCCAATCAACAATATGTCATCCACATATAATATTAAAAATGCTACAGAGCTCCCACTCACTTTCTTGTAAATACAGGCTTCTCCAAAAGTTTGTATAAAACCAAATGCTTTGATTACACTATCAAAGCGTTTATTCCAACTCCGAGAGGCTAGCACCAGTCCATAAATGGATCGCTGGAGCTTGCACACTTTATTAGCTCCCTTTGGATCGACAAAACCTTCTGGTTGCATCATATACAACTCTTCTTCCAGAGATCCATTCAGGAATGCAGTTTTGACATCCATTTGCCAAATTTCATAATCATAAAATCCGGCAATTGCTAACATGATTCGGACAGACTTAACCATCGCTACGGGTGAGAAGGTCTCATCGTAGTCAATCCCTTGAACTTGTCGAAAACCTTTTGCAACAAGTCACAGTAACATTACCATCAGCGTCAGTCTTCTTCTTGAAGATCCATTTATTCTCAATTGCTTGCCGATCATCGGGCAAGTCAACCAAAATCCACACTTTGTTCTCATACATGGATCCCATCTCAGATTTCATGGCCTCAAGCCATTTTGCGGAATCTGGGCTCACCATCGCTTCTTCATAGTTCGTAGGTTCATTATGGTCTAGTAACATAACTTCCAGAACAGGATTACCGTACCAGTCTGGTGTGGATCTTACTCTGGTTGACCTGCGAGGTTCAGTAACAACTTGATCTAAAGTTTCATGATCATCATCATTAACTTCCTCACTAATTGGTGTAGGTGTCGCAGAAACCGGTTTCTATGATGAACTACTTTCCAATAAGGGAGCAGGTACAGTTTCCTCATCAAGTTCTAATTTCCTCCCACTCACTTCTTTCGAGAGAAACTCCTTCTCTAGAAAAACTCCGAATTTAGCAACAAAAGTCTTGCCTTCGGATCTGTGATAGAAGGTGTACCCAATAGTATCCTTTGGGTATCCTATGAAGACACATTTCTCCGATTTGGGTTTGAGCTTATCAGGTTGAAGCTTTTTCACATAAGCATCACAGCCCCAAACTTTCAGAAACGACAACTTTGGTTTCTTACCAAACCATAGTTCATAAGGCGTCGTCTCAACGGATTTCGACGGTGCCCTATTTAAGGTGAATACCGCTGTCTCTAAAGCATAACCCCAAAACGATAGCGGTAAATCAGTAAGAGACAACATAGATCACACCATATCTAGTAAAGTACGATTACGACGTTCGGACACACCATTACGCTGTGGTGTTCCGGGTGGCATGAGTTGCGAAACTATTCTGCATTGTTTCAAATGAAGACCAAACTCATAACTCAAATAATCTCCTCCACGATCAGATCGTAGAAACTTTATTTTCTTGTTACGATGATTTTCAACTTCACTCTGAAATTCTTTGAACTTTTCAAATGTTTCAGACTTATGTTTCATTAAGTAGATATACCCAGATCTGCTTAAATCATCTATGAAGGTGAGAAAATAATGATATCCGCCACGAGCTTCAACATTCATCGGACCACATACATCTGTATGTATGATCTCCAAAAAATCTGCTCTCTCCATAGTTCCGGAGAACGGCGTTTTAGTCATCTTGCCCATGAGACACGGTTCGCAAGTACCAAGTGATTCATAATCAAGTGGTTCCAAAAGTCCATCGGTATGGAGTTTCTTCATGCGCTTTACTCCGATATGACCTAAACGGCAGTGCCACAAATAAGTTGCACTATCATTATCAACTCTGCATCTTTTGGCTTCAATATTATGAATATGTGTATCACCACTATAGGGATTTAGCAAAAATAGACCACTCTTCAAGGGTGCATGACCATAAAAGATATTACTCATATAAATAGAACAACCATTATTGTCTGATTTAAATGAATAACTGTATCGCATCAAACAAGATCCAGATATAATGTTCATGCTCAACGCTGGCACCAAATAACAATTATTTAGGTCTAATACTAATCCTGAAGGTAGATGTAGAGGTAGCGTGCCGACCGCGATCACATCGACTTTGGAACCATTTCCCACGCGCATCGTCACCTCGTCCTTAGCCAATCTTCGCTTAATCCGTAGCCCCTGTTTCGAGTTGCAAATATTAGCAACAGAACCAGTATTAAATACCCAGGTGCTACTACGAGCATTAGTAAGGTACACATCAATAACATGTATATCACATATACCTTTGTTCACCTTGCCATCCTTCTTATCCGTCAAATACTTGCGGCGGTTCCGCTTCCAGTGACCAGTCTGCTTGCAGTAGAAGCACTCAGTCTCAGGCTTAGGTCCAGACTTGGGTTTCTTCTCCTGATCAGCAACTTGCTTGTTGTTCTTCTTGAAGTTCCCCTTCTTCTTCCCTTTGCCCTTTTTCTTGAAACTGGTGGTCTTATTGACCATCAACACTTGATGCTCCTTCTTGATTTCTACCTCCGCTGCTTTTAGCATTGCAAAGAGCTCGGGAATTGTCTTATCCATCCCTTGCATATTATAGTTCATCACGAAGCTCTTGTAGCTTGGTGGCAGTGATTGGAGAACTCTGTCAATGACACTATCAACCGGAAGATTAACTCCTAGCTGAGTCAAGTGATTATGGTACCCAGACATCTTGAGTATATGCTCACTGACAGAACTATTCTCCTCCATCTTGCAGCTGTAGAACTTATTGGAGACTTCATATCTCTCAATCCGGGAATTCTTTTGAAATATTAACTTCAACTCCTGGAACATCTCATATGCTCCATGACGTTCAAAACGTCGTTGAAGTCCCGGTTCTAAGCCGTAAAGCATGGCACACTGAACTATCGAGTAGTCATCAGCTTTGCTCTGCCATACATTCTTAACGTCGTCAGTTGCATCAGCAGCAGGCCTGGCACTCAGCGGTGCTTCTAGGACGTAATTCTTATGAGCAGCAATGAGGATAATCCTCAAGTTACGGACCCAGTCCGTGTAATTGCTACCATCATCTTTCAACTTTGCTTTCTCAAGGAACACATTAAAATTCAACAGAACAACAGCACGGGACATCTATCTACAATCAACATAGACAAGCAACATACTATCAGGTACTAAGTTCATGATAAATTTAAGTTCAATTAATCACATTATTTAAGAACTCCCACTTAGATAGACATCCCTCTAATCCTCTAAGTGATTACGTGATCCATATCAACTAAACCATGTCTGATCATCACGTGAGATGGAGTAGTATCAACGGTGAACATCACTATGTTGATCATATCTACTATATGATTCATGCTCGACCTTTCGGTCTCCATGTTCTGAGGCCATATCTGTTATATGCTAGGCTCGTCAAGTTTAACCTGAGTATTCCGCGTGTGCAACTGTTTTGCACCCGCTGTATTTGAACATAGAGCCTATCACATCCGATCATCATGTGGTGTCTCAGCATGAAGAACTTCCGCAACAGTGCATACTCAGGGAGAACACTTATACTTTGATAATTTAGTGAGGGATCATCTTATAATGCTACCGTCAATCAAAGCAAGATAAGATGCATAAAAGATAAACATCACATGCAATCAATATAAGTGATATGATATCGCCATCATCATCTTGTGCTTGTGATCTCCATCTCCGAAGCACCATCATGATCACCATCGTCACCGGCGCGACACCTTAATCTCCATCGTAGCATCGTTGTCGTCTCGCCAATCTTATGCTTCCACGACTATCGCTACCGCTTAGTGATAAAGTAAAGCATTACAGGGCGATTGCAGTGCATACAATAAAGCGACAACCATATGGCTCCTACCAGTTGCCGATAATTCGGTTACAAAAGATGATCATCTCATACAATAAAATTTAGCATCATGTCTTGACCATATCACATCACAAGATGCCCTGCAAAAACAAGTTAGACGTCCTCTACTTTGTTGTTGTAAATTTTACGTGGCTGATACGGGCTTAGCAAGAACCGTTCTTACCTACGCATCAAAACCACAACGATAGTTTTTCAAGTTGGTGTTGTTTTAACCTTCTCAAGGACCGGGCGTAGCCACACTCGGTTCAACTAAAGTTGGAGAAACTGACACCCGCCAGCCACCTATGTGCAAAGCACGTCGGGAGAACCAGTCTCGCGTAAGCGTACACATAATGTCGGTCTGGGCCGCTTCATCCAACAATACCGCTGAACCAAAGTATGACATGCTGGTAATCAGTATGACTTATATCGCCCACAACTCACTTGTGTTCTACTCGTGCATATGGCATCTACGCATAAAACCAGGCTCGGATGCCACTATTGGGAAACGCAGTAATTTCAAAAAAAATCCTACGCACACGCAAGATCATGGTGATGCATAGCAACAGGAGGGGAGAGTGTTGTCCACGTACCCTCGTAGACCGAAAGCGGAAGCGTTAGCACAACACGGTTGATGTAGTCGTACGTCTTCACGATCTGACCGATCAAGTACCGAACGTACGACACCTCCGAGTTCAGCACACGTTCAGCCCGATAACGTCCCTCGAACTCCGATCTAGCCGAGTGTTCAGGGAGAGTTTCGTCAGAAGGATGGTGTGGTGACGATGATGATGTTATACGGATGCAGGGCTTCACCTAAGCACTGCTACAGTATTATCGAGGTGGACTATGGTGGAGGGGGGCACCGCACACGGCTAAAAGATCAAACAATCAATTGTTGTGTCTATGGGGTGCCCCCCTGCCCCCGTATATAAAGGAGCAAGGGGAGGAGGCAGCCGCCAGGGAAAGGTGCGCCAAGGGGGAGTCCTACTCCCACTAGGAGTAGGACTCCTCCTATTCCTAGTAGGAGTAGGAGAGGGGGAAGGAAAGGGAGAGGGGGGAAGGAAAGAGGGGGTCGGCCCCCCTTGCCCTAAACCAATTTGGTTTGGGCCTTGGGGGGCATGCCCCACACTCCCCTTGCTGCCCTCTATTTCCACTAAGGCCCATGTAGGCCCATTAATCCCCCGGGGGATTCCGGTAACCTCCCGGTACTCCGGTAAAATCCCGATTTCACCCGAAACACTTCCGATATCCAAACATAGGCTTCCAATATATCAATCTTCATGTCTCAACCATTTCGAGACTCCTCGTCATGTACGGGATCACATCCGGGACTCCGAACAACCTTCGGTACATCAAAACATATAAACTCATAATATAATCGTCATCGAAACGTTAAGCATGCGGACCCTACGGGTTCTAGAACTATGTAGACATGACCGAGACATGTCTGTGGTCAATAACCAATAGCGGAACATGGATGTTCATATTGGCTCCCACATATTCTATGAAGATCTTTATCGGTCAAATCGCATAACAACATACGTTGTTCCCTTTGTCATCAGTATGTTACTTGCCCGAGATTCGATCGTCGGTATCTCAATACCTGTTTAATCTTGTTACCGGCAAGTCTCTTTACTCGTTCTGTAATACATCATCCCGCAACTAACTCATTAGTTGCGATGCTTGCAAGGCTTAAGTGATGTGCATTACCGAGAGGGCCCAGAGATACCTCTCCGACAATCGGAGTGACAAATCCTAATCTTGAAATACGCCAACCCAACAAGTACCTTCGGAGACACTTGTAGAGCACCTTTATAATCACCCAGTTACGTTGTGACGTTTGGTAGCACACAAAGTGTTCCTCTGGTAAACGGGAGTTGCATAATCTCATAGTCATAGGAACATGTATAAGTCATGAAGAAAGCAATAGCAACATACTAAATGATCGGGTGCTAAGCTAACGGAATGTGTCGTGGAATTGTCACGGCAGATGTCCTTAGTGTCAGGACTTAGTCGTGAGGCCAGCGCATCTATGTGGTAGCTTGAGAGGGGTTGAGTGGGACAAGAGATGCGAGGTTTTACCCAGATTCGGCCCCCCACGGTGGGTGCTAACTATCGTGGATTTGTCACGGCAGATGTCCTTAGTGCCAGGACTTAGTCGTGAGGCCAACGCATCTAGGCGGTAGCTTGAGAGGGGTTGATCGGGACGAGTGATGCAACACACAAGATAGGGATTTAGATAGCTTCGGGACCCGGGAAACATCATCCGGTAAAAACCCTACATGCTGTTTGAGGCTAGGTCTCATTATGATCGCGAGAGAGTCGCCGGTAAGCCGGCTCTTTGTCTCTAGCCCTAGAGATTGTTTCTTCTTGTTTGTCCCCCCTCTTGGGGAGCCCTGCCCCTCCTTATATAAGTTAGAGGGGCGGGTTACATGTGGAGTCCTAGTAGGACTTCGACTAGTCTATCTTTTCTTACAAGTTGAATACAAGTCCGGGTCTTGCTTCCTTTGTAGGAGAATATTCCTTATGCCTTTCCTATTAAGCCGACCTACCATAACGTAAGCCGGCCTTCTGGGCCTTGAGCCTCTTGGGCCTCCGGGTCTTGTCGCTCCTCTGATCCACTTGCCAGGTCACCCATAAGTCGCCAGGCTCGGGCGGGTCACTTAGTGAGTCGTCCAGTCAGGGCGGGTCATTAGTGAGTCACCAAGTCCGACCGGGTTATACATCCAGCCGGGTCATACCACGGGGTATATCCCCGACATTAGCCCCTAGTTTAATTTGGATTTATCCATGTTAAACTGATCATGTAAAACAAACACAAGAACAACTTTGACAGATTGTGTTCCGGGTTAAAAATTCTTGTACGCCGGCACCTGATCATCCTTAATTCCTTGTGCTCCGGGTTAAATATTCTCCTAAAACGGGACATGATTATCCTTAAGTCCAATTGTCATTTCCTTCATCTAGAAAATCCGGGTCAAATAAGCTAGCTTCATACTCAATTTGCTGATGTTGGTTTCTCACAGAAAAATATTGTGAAGAATAATCCACTTGAGTCGGCTTCCAAGGCACCGGGTTAAATAATTTTGGTCTTCAAATACTCATCTGATATTCAGCTGCCTTGAAGATGTAAAACTTGCCGGTTTATCATTACCAAAAACTGCCGGATTATAAAACAGACGATGTCGGGTCATAATTGTTGTTGACACAGGTTTATGTATTTGATCCTCCTGATTTGCTCAAAACTGATAATTTGAAGATTTTTCTCCCTTATATCCATATTACCTATAGCCCCCAAGTCTTGAGCAGAACAAAGTGATGGTTTAAAACTTGCTCCAATAAATGTTGCAACCTTGAAGAAATCCGGTTTATTCATCTCAATCATATAAACTAAATATTCCACACATGTAGCCCCCAAGTGCCGGGTTGTCATGCTTGCAGCAACCTGGGACTTTAATTGCTTTATGCTCATGAAAACTTCAACCAGTGTAGCCCCGAAGGGCCGAGTCATTATGCAATAATGAGCAGGGACTTTATAGATATAACCATGTAAATTTGAACAGCAATGTGTAGCCCCCAAGGGCAGGCTTAGTAAGATAATACTGAGCTGGGACTTTGATAATAACATCATATAATATAGTCTCCACCATGGGGCTTGAACCCACGTCCACAAGGTTAAGAGCTTTGTACTCCACCAACTGAATAGTGGACCGTTCAATATAATGGATTAATGCTTGTGTACCTTGAATTTTTGACAGGAGCAATTGGTAGCCCTCAAGGGCCAACTCATTTAGAATGTGATGAGTCGGGTCTTCAATAAGTTGAGCAAAAAATGACTTTGCATTAGCCCCCAAGTGCCATGGTGCATGCTGGCAGTGACATGGGACTTGCATATTTGATATAATCCCAATCTGAATAATGTAGCCCCCAAGTGTCGGGTCGTAAGCCTGCAGCGACTCGGGACTATTCCTTCCATTGTAGAATAAATCATATCTATTGATAAAAATAATAACCGTTGCGCTAAAGCGACTTTGAAAACCTCAATCATAACACTGGTTATTGATAATCATAATAGAAATCCAGCCATGTTGGCTATTCAAGATTTGAATAATATAATCCGGTATGAAAACCTCAATCATTCACTATCATCATGAAAATCCAGCCAGTTTGGCTATTAAAGATTTGAATACCTCATCGGTTGACAAGTAAATCCGGAGTTTTAAATACCTGGCGGCTCTTGGCCGATGACGACTTAATGCGCATTCATTGTAAGCCGGAATTTTTGTAACCCGGTGGCCTATAGCTCTTGAGAAAATCAATAATTGATAACCCTTTTGAGACACCAATTTCAGTGATGAGCTTGGACTAAAGCATTTATATAAGTCATAATTCTGCAAACCCTGCATAGAGTTTAAACAACATATGCCCTGGCGACTTAACGTCAAGATCCAGGGCGGGTAACCACCCAAATGTAGTCTTACCCTGCACACAAGTAGATCACAAGAACCCTTGGCCGTTTACCGCAGGGCGGGTCATAATACCTCACATATAACCACTGTGATATTGAATTTGTACTTCCGGTTTACATGACCTGTGCAGTGAGAGTGAGAACCCAATTCTGTAAAAGCCGGCACATATGATGTTTGTTATGTGCTGACAACTTTATTGACCAAGGTTAAGCCGGTGGAATCAAAGCCACTCCCTAGATGCTTTCAAATATGATCAAAAAAATCTCAAGACAAAGTCAAATAACTACGATTGCAAAAAATTGTACAAGAAACAAACAAAATTTTGTGGCTTCTGATTCGAATACGATAAGTAAACCGTTCCAAAGGGGTTAAGCTAAGATTCGAATACGATCATATAGCCCCCAGTGGCTTTGGCGATGCCGATCAAGAGGGTATCGACAGCTATGTTCTCTTTGGTTCGAATACGACCTATGTTTGAACAGGAAGCCCCCAAATGACCTTAAGAGTTGTTTAGTGATGCTGATTCGAATACAATCCACGTCGATTCCCAAAGGGGTTGAGCTATGATTCGGATACGATCAAGAAGCCCCCAAGTGGGTTCGGCAGTTTGCCAATCAAAAGGGTATCGACAGCTATGTTCTCTTTGGTTCGAATACGACCTATGTTTGAACAGGAAGCCCCCAAGTGACCATATAAGTTTTGGCATTGCGCCTATCAAGAGGGTACTGATAACTATGCCCGATGAGCAGGAAGCCCCCAAGTGACCATAATATGATAAGCCGTAAGGCAGGATACCCATGTTTTGAACCGTGCATCATGGCAGCAAGTTCCCTTTGGTAACCATTAATTTGTCTGAGAACTCGAATTTGCGAGAGATTAATTCTTTTTGAACCGGAAATTCTTAAACCGGATATTGAGAGCCTCAAAGCTTTGTAAGGGACAAATTTACCTTGAGCCGGATGTTGAACCGGTTTTGAGAACTTCAAAGCTTTGTGGGAGAGAGATGTCTCTTGAACCAGATTTAAACCGAAATCTTTACTTTGAACCGACAATTTTCTGACGGCCTTTAAATTTTCATCAATATGGAGATGTCCTCCTGAACCGGGTTATCATTCCTTCCAATGACCCGGAGTTCCCGAGTCATGTCATTGGAGCCCCCGAGTCTCAAGACGACTCGAGGAGTTGGCTTGAGATTCTGCATATTTGACCAGAGCAGAAGGTGTATATCATCGGCGCATTGATAGCGCGATGTGAACCCACAGAAGGTTGAGGTGACTGTGGCGGGTTATAAATGATCCCGTATGGGCCGTGTCAGCAACTCGGCCAATGGCTCCTTCCAACTGGTTGTTCGAAGTTAACTAAACTGTAGTGGCGGCGACTCGTGCGCCTACCCATTGAACCATCCAGTGCAGACGGCGGCTGATAATATATGATAATTTGCCTCCAGTTTGTTGGAAGAAAACCGGGTTTCCCAAGTAGTGACTCGCTCATACTCAATAAACAGCTCATCCAGATAAGTGCAGCCCGGTGTGCTGATGTAAACCAGGCCGCGAGAGACGGACGGTAAAGACGACCGTAACATCAGAGGCGGCATAGACAGATGAACCGGCCGTGGCGTTGTAAGCCGGTGCGGACGGGCAAGTTGTCCTCCTTGTTGTAAGCCGGCGTGGTCGCGAGAGACGGCCACGATGTTGTAAGCCGGTGCGGGAGTCCGTTGAGTAACGACAACCACCTGTGCCTAAAGATGTTGGTGTGCCTCCATCTCCGCGGTATAATATCACTTTTTGTCATAAATAATTACCCTGCATAAACAATATTGCAGACCAAGTCAAAGACAAACTTGTTCTTTGACAAAAACAACATGTGCTAATAAAACAAACTTGGATGAATATCACCTAATTTGTTTGAACGACGGATGATCCGTTTAACGTGACAGAGGTAGCTTAGGAAGACTAGGGACTCAATATAGTTCCGTCGGCTCAGGCAGTCCGGCGACTTAATATAACCCCGACGGCTCAAAGCGGCAAGGGCGGCTTACCGCAGCTCTGACGGGTTGATGTAGATTAAACTGCACGGGCGGCGACTTGAGCATACAGATGAGCCGGCCGCGGCGTTGTAAGCCGGTGCAGACGAGCAAGTTGTCATCTGCGTTGTAATTTGGTGTGGACGCGTGAACCGGTCCTCAAGGGCGGACAAGCAAGTCGTCTGTGGCGTTATAAGGCGGTGCGGACGGGCGAGTCAGCCGATGTGTTGATGCAACACACATGTCCGCGTAGCTATGCAGCACAGCCGAAGTGCATCCGTAGTATAAAGGCATGAAACAATTGTCCTGTGTAAAAATGTCACAAGGCAGAGTAATTGTTCTTTGACAGAAAATAATAAGTGTCTAATAAGATAAATTTAGATAGACATCACCTGATGTTTGTGAATGACAGATGATCTGTATGCCGCGTTAGAGGTGGCTAAAGATAATCTCGGCGGTTCAGGCAGACCAGCAAACAGTTGCGATGGCTCAGAAGTAATGGCGGCCGAGAAGGCCACAAGGATGAGACACGGCAGAGGCGCGTAGCGCCGGGCGGCTCAATGGGGCGTCTCATCATAGCAGGGGCGGCTCAATGCGGCCTCAGCGGTTTAATAAAACGCTAGTATAAAAGTGATGTCGGCGCGCGCCCCTTATGCGACACCTTTGTAATGAATAATGGTCCTACAAAAAAATACCACAGACCAAAGTAATTGTTCTTTGACAAAAAATAATATGTGCCAAAATTATACTTAAAGGGATATCACCTGATTCGCCCGGACAACAGATGAGTTGGCCGTGGCATTGTAAGCTGGTGCGGATGGGCAAGTCGGCCGTGTTGTGTTAATGTAAACTGGGCCGCGAAGACGGCGGCACACACGGATGCCCGTTAAGCAGCATGGCAGACGAACACCGGTGCACAATGTTGCTGATTTGTTCAGATGACGGATGATCCGCTCAACGCGGGTGAACCATGGCAGCTACAGAGGTGAGATGTCCACGGCGGTTGCTACGGTCACATGGAAAATAGAGCAAAAGACCCTGGCGAAATAGCATCCGGCTCAGGGCGATCCCTCCTTGCCCGGGTCACAGTTGATTTGTAGAACCCATGTCCGTGTAGGTTTTAAAACAACGGCAACAACAGACCACATTGGTCGTCGGTGGCTGCATGCGGGCGGCTCGCGGCGCGGTGTAGCACAGCAAATGCAGCTGCAGCTCAGCGCGACAGAGGCAGGGGGGCCGTGGCTCGACGAGGCAAAGGCGGTCGCAGCAGCAACTCTGCACGCCGGCGAAATGAGGTGAGGAGAGCCGCTGGTGCTTGGTGAGGCGACGGTGGAGGTGGTTTGCTGCGGAGGCCGGCCGGCTTGGCGCGGGTAGCCCGGGTTGCATCCATGGCCACCGCGGCGGGCGGCAGGGCTAGTCACAGCTGCATCCTCCTCCGGGTCGTTGACGGCTTGACCAATCCATGTCCGATTCCTTCTCCAAATCATCACCTTCTTTACTTAGTCTTTAGTCACGCTGGCCCCTCCAGGCTCTGGCGGGTGTAACAGCAAGGGATTTGAACCCAAAAACTGATTTTGCTTCTCGTGGCCGAAACTCACCAGACAATCTGAAGTAGATTAAACTTGTAGGGAGTATAATTTTCTTCCGGCCAGCTTACCGGCCAGCGAGTAGTTGTACTAATTGTAATCGGTCGAAACTCTTTGTACTTGGCGTCCTGCGGTAGTTCAACGAGGTGAGGGCGGCCTGGAGCGAAGATGACGAAGCGGTCAAGGCGCGTTTTTCCTCCTTCGAGTCGTGGTAGTTTTGGACGAATCCATCTCCGCCTCTTCCAGGTCATGGCCCTTCTATTTTCTTTTTCTTTTTAATCTCCAACCGATTGTGCAGGACAGGCCGGATTCCTTCTGAGACCCGATCTTGTCTGGATCGTATCTTTCAAGCCGGCTTGTACCATATTGTTCTGCTGGAACCTCTCCTTGATGCTTCTTGAGTCTTCACGTGATGCGTCGGAATTGATCAATCCAAACTTGCTCTGATTAGAGCTCACGTACTAGAAGTAGTACATAGGACTATTCCAAAATCAATCAGATCTCGTAAACCGTGCAACTACTAGTACTTGGAAGTAATTTCCGAGAGTGTAGCAGCTGCAATGATTCAATCCTCTCGGGAGTTGATGTAGATGAAAACCATGATCTCGGCGACTTGCGATGGCGTACAGGAGTAACCCTAATTTCTTGAATTTTCTTCCTCCGGTGAATTGCGAACTTCTCGATCCCTCGAAGAGAGACCCCTCCAAGAACTCAACACCACCGTGCGCGAGCCCCACGATGGGCGCCAACTGTCGTGGAATTGTCACGGCAGATGTCCTTAGTGTCAGGACTTAGTCGCGAGGCTAGCGCATCTATGTGGTAGCTTGAGAGGGGTTGAGTGGGACGAGAGATGCGAGGTTTTACCCAGGTTCGGCCCCCCACGGTGGGCGTCAACTATCGTGGATTTGTCACGGCAGATGTCCTTAGTGCCAGGACTTAGTCGCGAGGCCAACGCATCTAGGCGGTAGCTTGAGAGGGGTTGATCGGGACGAGTGATGCAACACACAAGATAGGGATTTAGATAGCTTCGGGCCCCGGGAAACATCATCCGGTAAAAACCCTACATGCTGTTTGAGGCTAGGTCTCATTATGATCGCGAGAGAGTCGCCGGTAAGCCGGCTCTTTGTCTCTAGCCCTAGAGATTGTTTCTTCTTGTTTGTCCCCCCTCTTGGGGAGCCCTGCCCCTCCTTATATAAGTTAGAGGGGCGGGTTACATGTGGAGTCCTAGTAGGACTTCGACTAGTCTATCTTTTCTTACAAGTTGAATACAAGTCCGGGTCTTGCTTCCTTTGTAGGAGAATATTCCTTATGCCTTTCCTATTAAGCCGACCTACCATAACGTAAGCCGGCCTTCTGGGCCTTGAGCCTCTTGGGCCTCCGGGTCTTGTCGCTCCTCTGATCCACTTGCCAGGTCACCCATAAGTCGCCAGGCTCGGGCGGGTCACTTAGTGAGTCGTCCAGTCAGGGCGGGTCATTAGTGAGTCACCAAGTCTGGCCGGGTCATACATCCGGCCGGGTCATACCGCGGGGTATATCCCCGACAGAATGGGTCAAGTCAATCACATCATTCTCCTAATGATGTGGTCTCATTAATAGAATGACAACACTTTGTCTATGGTTAGGAAACTTAACCATCTCTGATCAATGAGCTAGTCAAGTAGAGGCATACTAGTGACATACTGTTTGTCTATGTATTCACACATGTATTATGTTTCCTGTTAATACAATTCTAGCATGAATAATAAACATTTATCATGATATAAGGAAATAAATAATAACTTTCTTATTGCCTCTAGGGCATATTTCCTTCATATTAATGTTCCAATACTTAGTTATTTCCTTTGCTTTTTACTTTGCTTTTATTTTACTTTGCATCCTTATCACAAAAATACCAAAAATATTATCTTATCATATCTATCAGATCTCACTCTTTTAAGTGACCGTGAAGGGATTGGCAACCCCTTATCGCGTTGGTTGCGAGGAGTTATTTGTTTTGTGCAGGTACGAGGGACTCGCGCGTAGCCTCCTACTAGATTGATACCTTGGTTCTCAAAAATTGAGGGAAATACTTACGCTACTTTGCTGCATCTCCTTTCCTCTTCAAGGAAATCCAACACAGTGCTCAAGAGGTAGTAGTTTACATTGAGTATGACTTGACTGGATCTCTTTCACCATGAATTACAATGTCTAGTCCGTCCTTGATCTTTAAAGGTGTTCTGCATTTATGTTTTGCAGTCTCGGAAAGGGCTAACGAGATACCATCTTGTTATATCATATCATGATTGTTTTGAGAAAGTGTTGTCATCCAAGATTTATTATTATTGCTCGCTAGTTGATTATGCCATTGATATGAGTAAACATTAGACCTAAATGTTATTGTGAATATGGTTAGTTCATAATGAAAGCACAAGTGCTCCCTGGGTGCTTTTGGTAATTAATGTCAACATATCTCTTGTTGGACAAACACTTTTACCTAGTATGTTTTAGATAAGTTCAACAATGGAGTGGCATGGACTAGAGGATGTGGAACCCCTTCAAGATGCTAAGGACAAAGGATTGGCTCAAGCTTCAAGATCAAGACTCTACATTTTCTATTTTAGTGATCCAAGATCACATTGAGTCTATAGGAAAAGCCAATACTATCAAGAGGGGATGAGGTGTTGCTTAATGGCTTGCTTGCTCAAAGTGCTTAGTGATATGCTCCAAAACCCTCAACTACCTTCCCACATCCACATATGACCTAAACCAAAAGTCAAACTCGGCCCCACCGATTCTATCTATCCGGCACCACCGAGTTTCAGATGTCATAGCCACTGCCACAAACCCTAGCAAATCGGTTTCACCGATAGGGATCTCGGTCTCACCGAGATGGGATTGTAATCTCTCTGTGTATGTCCATTACCAAAATTGGTCTCACCGAGTTTGAGCAATCGGTACTACCGAGATTACAATGCAAACCCTCTGGTTAGCTTATTACCAAAATCGGTCCCACCGAGTTTGTGTAATCGGTCTCACCGAGTTTGCCTGACCAACTCTCTGGTTAGCTTATTACCAAAATCGGTCCCACTGAGTTTGTGTAATCGGTCACACCGAGATTACATTATGCCCTAACCCTAACCATATCGGTCCTACCGAGTTGCATCTCAGTCCCACCGAAAATCCTAACGGTCACTAGGTTTGCTGAATCGGTCCGACCGAGTTTAATCATTCGGTCCCACTGAGTTTGGCAAATTGTGTGTAACGGTTAGATTTTGTGTGGAGGCTATATATACCCCTCCACCCACTCTTCATTCGTGGAGAGAGCCATCAGAACATACCTACACTTCCAATACACATTTTCTGAGAGAGAACCACCTACACTTGTGTTGAGGTCAAGATATTCCATTCCAACCATATGAATCTTGATCTCTAGCCTTTCCCAAGTTGCTTTCCACTCAAATCTTCTTTCCACCAAATCTAAATCCCGTGAGAGAGAGTTGAGTGTTGGGGAGACTATCATTTGAAGCACAAGAGCAAGGAGTTCATCATCAACACACCATTTGTTACTTCTTGGAGAGTGGTGTCTCCTAGATTGGCTAGGTGTCACTTGGGAGCCTCCAACAAGATTGTGGAGTTGAACCAAGGAGTTTGTAAGGGCAAGGAGATCGCCTACTTCGTGAAGATCTACCGCTAGTGAGGCAAGTCCTTCGTGGGTGACGGCCGTGATGGAATAGACAAGGTTGCTTCTTCGTGGACCCTTCGTGGGTGGAGCCCCCCGTGGACTCGCACAACCGTTACCCTCCGTGGGTTGAAGTCTCCATCAACGTGGATGTCCGATAGCACCACCTATCGGAACCACGACAAAAACATCCGTGTCTCCAATTGCATTTGAATACTCCAAACCCTTCTCTTTACATTCTTGCAAGTTGCATGCTTTACTTTCCGCTGCTCATATACTCATTGCATGCTTGCTTGAAATGTATTGTGTTTGTTAAACTTGTGCTTAAACTCCACTTAAACTTAAGAATATTAAAAACTGCAACTTTTGGCACTTAGTGTCTAATCACCCCCCCCTCTAGACACCTCTTCTCGATCCTTTCAATTGGTATCAGAGCTTTGGTCTCCATTGCCTTGGTTTAAACACCATTGGAGGAAGATGGATGTGTCTACTTTGGGGAGTCTTAGACATAGAGTGCCTATTTTTGATGGAGAGTATTTTCATGAGTGAAAAAATGAAATGCTTGAGATTTTCAATGAATATCATTTGAACAAGTACATTACTAGCCCTTGTGCACCTCATGTTGAACCTTTGCACCCTACCCTAGATGAAGATATTGACATGATTCGCAATCTTAGAACTGTTGAGCTCATCATTAGAGGCTTGCCTAGAAACTTGATTAGATGTTTGCCTACTCTCAAGTGTGCCTACACCATATGGAGATTTCTTGAGGAACGATTTCCAGATTATTCCTTGAAAAATTTAGACGAAATTCTCCATAAGTCTATTGCCTTGAGTAAGATGAACTCTAGTGATCCTAGCTTTGGTGATTGTCTATTTGAGCTTACCAATCTCATGCGTGCTAAAGGAAATGTTGGAATCATTAGCGATATCATATCCTAAGCTATTAGAATTCATAAAGGTAACCATTGTGATTATCATTTATCTAATGAATTATCCTCTCTAGGAATTGATCAATCACAATATGATGTTGAACATGGATACTATGATGAAGATGATGATAGTGACTATGATCTTGATGGTGCAATGAGGCATTTTGGTCTTATGGCAAATCTTCGCGGCTACATGGCTGGAGGAAAGGAATGGGTCCTTGATAGTGGATGTACTAATCATATGACCGGAGATAAAGATATGTTCCGTGAGCTTGCTGAAAACGACGGCCCTCGAAAATATGTCACTTTTGGTGATAATTCAAAGGGTAAGGTGGTTGGCCTTGGTAAGGTGGCCATCTCACATGATAGCTCCATACAAAATGACATGCTCGTTGAATCCCTTGGATACAATTTACTTTCAGTTTCTAGACTTGCGGATTTCAGTTTCAATGTCTTATTCACTGAAGTAGATTGCCAAGTGTTTCGTAGAGACAATCATAAAATGGTATTTACCGGTATACGTAGAGGAGATCTTTACATTGTTGATTTCACTAAAAAGGCTCAACCTAGAACTTGCTTAATTACCAAATCTTCTAAAGGCTGGTTGTGGCATAGAAGACTAGGTCATGTTGGTATGCGAAATCTTGATAAGCTTATTAAAGGTGATCATATCCTTGGAATAAAAGATGTCATATTTGACAAGGATAGACTTTGTAGTGCTTGTCAAGCAGGGAAACAAGTTGGAGGAAGTCACCGCGCGAAGAACATCATGACCACAAGAAGACCACTCGAGCTACTTCACATGGATCTCTTTGGTCCAAATGCCTACAAGAGTCTCGGTGGTAACTCATTTGGTCTAGTCATAGTTGATGATTTTTCAAGATTTACGTGGGTGTTCTTTCTTGATGACAAATCGCAGGTCCAAAAGATCTTCAAAAACTTCGCTAGGAAGGCCCAAAATCAGTTTGACGTGAAGATCAAGAAGGTTCGGAGCGACAACGGAACGGAGTTCAAGAACACAAATGTGGACACCTTTCTTGACAAAGAAGGGATTTCACACGAGTTCTCGGCTGCGTACACACCTCAACAAAACAAAGTTGTTGAAAGGAAGAACCAGACTCTTATCGAGATGGCAAGAATGATGCTTGATGAGTACAAAACGCCAAAGCACTTTTGGGCGGAAGCGGTTGAGATAGCTTGTCATGCAAAAAATCGCTTGTATCTTCACAAGCTACTCGGCAAGACGGCATACGAGCTCCTCACCGGTAACAAACCCCAAGTTGGATATTTTCGAGTATTCGGCTCAAAGTGCTACATTCTTGATAAGCATCGTCGTTCTAAATTTGCTCCTAAATCTCATGAAGGTTTCCTACTTGGTTATGGCTCAAACTCTCACACTTACCGTGTCTACAACAATTTCACCCGAAAGGTTGAAGAGAGGGTAAATGTGAAGTTTGATGAATCTAATGGCTTGCAAGTAGAGTAATTGCCAATTGATGTAGGAGACAAAGACCCTTCGGAAGCAATTCAAGACTTGTCCATTGGCAAGATTCATCCAACGGAAGTGAAGGAGAGTACCTCGTCCGTCCAAGTGGAAGCTTCTACCTCACGACAAGGTGAACCAAGAGTTGATACGGAAGCATCCACAAGTGGGACACGCCAAGATGAAGAAAATGAGGAAGCGCACCAAGATGAACATCAACAACCTCCTTCTCCACCAAGACAAGAGAACGACAACGTCAACAATGAAGAAGGCCAAGAAGAAGCACAAGATGAAGAGGATGTTCCACCCCGACCCAAGCAAAAGCTTTCACGAGTTCGAGCAAGAATTGCTAAGTATCATCCCGTCGAGCAAATCTACAATGATATCCAAACCGGGAGAATCACTCGCTCTAAAACTCGTTTAGCTAACTTTTGTGAACATTACTCATTCATCTCTAGCATTGAACCTATGAAGGTTGAAGAAGCATTGGAGGATCCGGACTGGATAAACGCTATGCATGAAGAGCTACACAACTTTGAGAGAAATCAAGTGTGGACATTGGTCGAGAAGCCCGACAACAACCACAACATCATTGGTACCAAATGGGTGTTTCGCAACAAGCAAGATGAAGATGGACAAGTGGTTCGCAACAAAGCACATCTCGTCGCCCAAGGCTACACACAAGTTGAAGGTATGGACTATGGTGAGACATATGCTCCCGTTGCTAGACTTGAGTCCATTCGCATCTTACTTGCTTATGCTAATCACCATGATATCACCTTGTACCAAATGGACATTAAAAGTGCTTTTCTAAATGGCAAAATTGAGGAGGAAGTTTATGTTAAGAAACCTCCCGGCTTCATCAATCCTAAGAAACCTAATCATGTTTACAAACTTCACAAAGCCCTTTATGGTCTTAAACAAGCTCCTAGAGCATGGTATAAATGCTTGACCAAGTTCCTTATTGAAAAAGGCTTTGAAATTGGTAAAATTGATTCTACTCTTTTTACTAAAAGGGTTAATGGAGAACTATTTGTGTGCCAAATTTATGTTGATGATATCATATTTGGTTCAACTAACCCTCATTTTAGTGAGAAGTTTGGAAAGCTAATGTCGGAGAAGTTTGAGATGTCTATGATGAGTGAACTCAAATTCTTTCTCGGTTTGCAAATCAAGCAAACTAAGGAAGGTACCTTTGTCTCTCAAACGAACTACACCAAGGACTTATTCAAGAAGTTCAATATGCAAGAATGCAAAGGTATGACTACACCCATGCCTACTAGTGGACATCTTGATTTGACCAAAGATGGTGAACCGGTTGATCAAAAGGTTTATCGCTCTATGATTGGTTCATTGTTATATCTATGTGCCTCTCGTCCCGATATTATGCTAAGTGTGTGCATGTGTGCACGATATCAAGCTGCTCCTAAAGATGTCATCTTAAGGCTATGAAAAGGATAGTGAGATACCTAATCCATACACCAAATTTTGGCATTTGGTATCCTAAGAGGTCCTCTTTTGATCTTGTTGGCTACTCCGATTCGGACTATGCCGGAGACAAGGTTGATAGAAAATCCACTTCGGGTACTTGTCAATTCCTTGGTAGATCTCTTATGTCTTGGTCTTCCAAGAAACAAAACTCGGTATCCTTATCAACCGCCGAGGCGGAATACATTGTCGCTGGTTCATGTTGTGCTCAATTACTTTGGATGACGCAAACTCTTAAAGATTATGGGATATATGTGAAACATGTTCCATTTCTATGTGACAATGAAAGTGCTATTAATATTTCTCACAATCCCGTGCAACATTCTCGAACTAAGCATATTGAAGTTCGTCATCATTTCATTCGAGATCATGTTGCAAAAGGGGACATTAACCTTAAGCATGTTCGCACCGATAAGAAATTGGCGGATATATTCACTAAACCACTTGATGAGAAAGTGTTTTGCAGGTTGAGAGGTGAATTGAACATCATTGATGCTTCAAACTTGGAGTAGGAACTCCATTTGATACATGCGGGGCATGAGCCTATGACTAATCCTCGGTATTTCTCTTATGATGCTATTCATATGTCTTGGATATATTTGTACCTTGCATGTTATCTAACCCGTGTAGGTACTTGGTTGAATCTAAATCTATGAGATTGCAACTCACTCACATCTTGAGCAATCTCTACATCACCAAGTCTCTACACAATGGTGGTTGAAGACAAGGAAGCATGAAACCATTCAAACATATCCTTTGGCAAATTCTATGTTGAGTCTCATGATTGTCATTTTGGATACACAAGTGCTCTTCCTTGCAAAGCTAACCCATGTAGGTAGATGAACTCAAACTCCAAGTGGTGCTCCCAACCCTTGATGAACTACATCAACCTTGAGCAACCCGCACAAGTTCAACTACATGAGCAAGATCAACACCACCACCCAAGGTATGTTATTCCATCTTAGAGAAGATTTACTCCAAGTCATGAGTCAAAGCAACTCGACAAGATGTGAATACATCAAAAGGCTTAAAAGAAAATTGGTAACCCCATTTTGAGCTTAAACGATGAGTATGACCTATGATCAAGTGCTCTCACTTGACTCCTAAGTCAATATACTCTAACATAGGTGACTTTGTCGCCGACCATCTCTAGATGAAGTTCTCGTGTGTCTCTCCGTGCTTTTGTCTCTTGCATATTTGTTTCCCCTCATCTAGAACTTTTAGTTTCTTTTCTTTCCTTTTTGTTCTGCATTTTCTGCATCCAATTCATTGCAAATCTTTCAGTAAATTCCTTGCATATCCTTGTGAGATCTTACTTGTCTAGTGAGCTAAGGTGACAAGTGGTTTCACTCTAATGAACTCGGCCACACCGGTTTGTTCTCTTCGGCCCAACCGAAATCTTTCGGTGCAACCGAAGCACACAACTCGGAGTCACCGATTCCACCACAGGAAAACCAACTTGACACTTATTCCTGATTTCTGTTTGCTCCAGCTCCACTCAATGATTCTTGTCCTCTACCAGCATCATATTAGACATGCTGCTTTGCTCTGTGACTCGAGGACCAACCCATTTGTATCACATGTCCAGAAGAGCCCTTCTTGGAAATTGATGTCAAAGGGGGAGAGAGAGATCACATCAAAGCTTAATCCTTCCTATAGGGGGAGAAAGAGAGAATACTCAGGGGGAGAGAGTTTCTCAACTAGGAGAAAGTAATATCATCAAAGACCCCAGATGCTTGGTGTTCAAGAGGAGAGATGTCACATGTCTTTAAGAGGGGAAAGACATGTTTGGTTGCTTGCTTTAGCTCAAGCTCTGTTGTTTCCTTTTTTGTTGCTCTGATTTTCTGTTCCCTATCTTCTCCCAATATCCCATGCAGATTCAGGGGGAGCAAGACATCTAAGGGAAGGAAATCTCTGATTTTATTGCATATCTTTACCTTTGGGGACATGTCTATATCCAATGTGGTACTTAGTACTCACTCTACATGTCATCCCAGTCTTGGTTCTCTTGTGGTTTCTCTTGCTTGCTCTGGTCAGTAGGTGTATCTGTGTTATTTAACCTTGTTTGCGCAGGTTCATCCCATCCTAAGCCAACTCAAGACCACAAGGTAAGTATATGCATCACAGTCATGTGAATGAGAAGTTCTTGCTGATGTACATACTGTTTGCAAAGGACTCATGAGCATGAAGGTACATTTCTCACATTCACATCATTTGCTCTGATGCATATAGCCAAGATACATGTAACACATTGCTTACTCTGTCATGTTTACGCATTCACATGCTCCTATATTCAATATTCACATGATTGCATACATGTAGGGGGAGCCTATGCATGTTACATGTCTTTCCAAAGCTTTACTTGCTATTCTCTATATCTTTATCTAAAGCTTTGATGTATGTTGTCATCAATTACCAAAAAGGGGGAGATTGAAAGCACAAGTGCTCCCTGGGTGGTTTTGGTAATTAATGTCAACATATCTCTTGTTGGACTAACACTTTTACCTAGTATGTTTCAGATAAGTTCAACAATGGAGTGGCATGGACTAGAGGATGTGGAACCCCTTCAAGATGCTAAGGACAAAGGATTGGCTCAAGCTTCAAGATCAAGACTCTACATTTTCTATTTTAGTGATCCAAGATCACATTGAGTCTATAGGAAAAGCCAATACTATCAAGAGGGGATGAGGTGTTGCTTAATGGCTTGCTTGCTCAAAGTGCTTAGTGATATGCTCCAAAACCCTCAACTACCTTCCCACATCCACATATGACCTAAACCAAAAGTCAAACTCGGCCCCACCGATTCTATCTATCCGGCGCCACCGAGTTTCAGATGTCATAGCCACTGCCACAAACCCTAGCAAATCGGTTTCACCGATAGAGATCTCGGTCTCACCGAGATGTGATTGTAATCTCTCTGTGTATGTCCATTACCAAAATCGGTCTCACCGAGTTTGAGCAATCGGTACTACCGAGATTACAATGCAAACCCTCTGGTTAGCTTATTACCAAAATCGGTCCCACCGAGTTTGTGTAATCGGTCTCATCGAGTTTGCCTGACCAACTCTCTGGTTAGCTTATTACCAAAATCGGTCCCACCGAGTTTGTGTAATCGGTCACATCGAGATTACGTTATGCCCTAACCCTGAACATATCGGTCCTACCGAGTTGCATCTCAGTCCCACCGAAAATCCTAACGGTCACTAGGTTTGCTGAATCGGTCCGACCGAGTTTAATCATTCGGTCCCATCGAGTTTGGCAAATTGTGTGTAACGGTTAGATTTTGTGTGGAGGATATATATACCCCTCCACCCACTCTTCATTTGTGGAGAGAGCCATCAGAACATACCTACACTTCCAATACACATTTTCTGAGAGAGAACCACCTACACTTGTGTTGAGGTCAAGATATTCCATTCCAACCATATGAATCTTGATCTCTAGCCTTTCCCAAGTTGCTTTCCACTCAAATCTTCTTTCCACCAAATCCAAATCCTGTGAGAGAGAGTTGAGTGTTGGGGAGACTATCATTTGAAGCACAAGAGCAAGGAGTTCATCATCAACACACCATTTGTTACTTCTTGGAGAGTGGTGTCTCCTAGATTGGCTAGGTGTCACTTGGGAGCCTCCAACAAGATTGTGGAGTTGAACCAAGGAGTTTGTAAGGGCAAGGAGATCGCCTACTTCATGAAGATATACCGCTAGTGAGGCAAGTCCTTCGTGGGCGACAGCCGTGATGGAATAGACAAGGTTGCTTCTTCGTGGACCCTTCATGGGTGGAGCCCTCCATGGACTCGCGCAACCGTTACCCTCTGTGGGTTGAAGTCTCCATCAACGTGGATGTACGATAGCACCACCTATCGGAACCACGACAAAAACATCCGTGTCTCCAATTGCGTTTGAATACTCCAAACCCTTCTCTTTACATTCTTGCAAGTTGCATGCTTTACTTTCCGCTGCTCATATACTTATTGCATGCTTGCTTGATATGTATTGTGTTTGTTAAACTTGTGCTTAAACTCCACTTAAACTTAAGAATATTAAAAACTGCAACTTTTGGCACTTAGTGTTAAATCACCCCCCCCTCTAGACACCTCTTCTCGATCCTTTCACATAATCTTTGCTAAAAACTTGAATGCTGGCTTTACATATTTACAACAACAAGAGCAAACTGAGTTTGTAAAAGTTTTTCTTTATCACTTTCAGTTTAACAACTGAATTGCTTGAGGACAAGGAAATGTTTAAGCTTGGGGGAGTTGATACGTCTCCGTCGTATATACTTTTCCAAACACTTTTGCCCTTGTTTTGGACTCTAACTTGCATGATTTGAATGGAACTAACCCGGATTGACGCTGTTTTCAGCAGAATTGCCATGGTGTTATTTTTATGTAGAAATAAAAGTTCTCGGAATGATCTGAAAATCAACGGAGAATTATTTTGGAATATATAAAGAATACTAGCGAAAGAATCAAGGCCGGGGGGCCCACACCCTAGCCACGAGGATGGGGGCATGCCTGATGAAGCTATGTACCTAGGCTAGGGTCATGGACCTGTCTTACCTACCCTACCCGAGGACATCTCTAGAAGAAATCACCTTTCAATCGACTTGAAGGTGTTCCACTCGACAGACTCGAAGACACTCGACAGGCTCGAAGACACTCGACCAAGAAGCAATCACTCGACCAAGATCCAACCACTCGACGGCCAGGAGACCTAAAGTCACTCCGCACGCTAACGGTCGGTCATTAAATAGCTTTTTATGGTCATCATAGCACTTTATTACTAGCGTTACCAGTAACGCCTCACCTTAATGAACATTGAACCCTTGGTAACGTGGGATGGCCGGGGGCCTGGCGCACTCTATATAAGCCACCCCCCCTCCGAGACAAGGGTTCGCACCTCTGTAACTCATACACGCATAATCCAGTCGACCGCCTCCGGGCTCCGAGACGTAGGGCTATTACTTCCTCTGAGAAGGGCCTGAACTCGTAAACCTTGCGTGCTTACAACTTCTCCACAGCTAAGATCCTGCCTCTCCATACGTACCCCCCTACATCACTGTCAGGCTTAGAACCACGACAGTTGGCGCCCACCGTGGGGCCGGTGTTTTAGCGTTTTGTTGGAGGAGTTGCGATCTTTTCCGACCCGAATCATCATGGTTTTCGACGGAGTTTTGGTGGAGGGCCGCGAGATCCGTCTTGGCGCGCTCACGTTCATCGCCGACGACTCCGCCTGGCTTCAGGAGGCTCCACTCGACGTGGACGCACTCCTTGTCCGCGGGGCAATGCACTTTCGCGCGTGCGTCCGCGGCGTTCTCCTGCGGCAACCGTCGACCCCTTACCGGTCGGCTCATGTGTTATCCTCCCTCCCCGTTTCCCGCCGGCGCAAGCGCTCCGGTCGGTCGAGACTTCAGCGGTGGGTGAGACACGCGGTGGCCCGTCAGTCGGCCATCCCTCAAGTCACGGCGATCGAGCCCGACGAATCCCTCTATGGCCTGTTCGATCTGTCGACTGGCTCCGCAGAGACCGCATCCGAGTGCGGCAGCAGCGATTCGGCGGCGGAGGTTCTGATGGCCGATGGACCACCCAGTCCTCCCGATTTTCCCCGCACTGACGGAGGCACGGGCGGAGGCGACCCGTCGCGTCCCCATGAGGAATATCTTCCTGAGCCTCTCACGTCGCTGCATAGGGAAGAACTTCGTCACCGGAACATGGATGCACTGCACACTCCTATCGTTGGAGAAACCCCCGAGGCTTGCGCCTTGGAGGATGCGCGCCTGGCAAATTTGGCCGAGCGTGCTCGACTGGAAAACCTCCAGCGAGCACTCGATGAGTGGGCGCGACAACGGGTTCCCGAATCCAGTTGACGTCAGCTTTTCCCACCCCCGCAGGTATATCGAACTCCGATTCAGAATTTAGCAGCTGCAGCCCGCATAGCGGAGTCGATTCAGCCTTCCCAGTCGGAGGCTGGCAGAGGCTTGCTGCAGATCAGAGCGTTGCTTCGGGCAGCAGGAGATCAGAATTCCGCTGTTTCTCAGTCGCGGAACAGGATTCACAGCAGATCCGTTGCCACGGACACAGTCCAGTCGGCTCACATCCCGAGATCGCCCCCGAAGTGTGAGGGACGTGGGGACCGGCGTGACCAGTATGGGAACCATGAATAGTATGAACACCGAGTCAGTCGTGACGGTCGGCGTCGAGTGGCCACGCCTCCCCCGAGGAGCGAGTCGTATGTGCCTCGCCAGCAGGATGACAGGCGCACTCATAGTGGTGGGCGAAGGGTTTCAGTCGACCCCAGAGGGACAGGCTTTGACGCGAGATCCATTCTCGTCCAAGGTTTGGTCGACCGGAACAGGGCTCACCGAGAAGGTCACGACAAAGATGCCCCTACCAACAGCAGAGTGCATGTATCGGGGCCAGAGTGTTTTAGTCGAGCCATCAGGGCCGCTGTGATTCCTCCCAACTTCAGATTGGCGACTGGAGTCAGTAAGTTCACTGGCGAGTCCAAGCCCGATACTTGGCTTGAAGATTACCGAGTGGCCGTCCAGATCGGCGGCGGCAATGATGAAGTGGCCATGAAGCACCTGCCTCTCATGTTAGAGGGCTTGGCCAGAGCGTGGCTGAACCAGTTGGCGCCTAGCAGCATTTACACTTGGGAGGATCTCTCTCGAGTGTTCGTCACCACATTCGAAGGCACGTGCAAGCGACCGGCAGGGCTGACGGAACTGCGGTCTTGTGTACAGAAACCAAATGAAACTTTGAGGGATTACATCCAGAGGTGGATCACGTTACATCACTCGATGGAGAATGTGCCTGACCACCAAGTGGTTTGTGCTTTCAAGGAGGGCGTCAAGTACAGAGAACTGAGCTTGAAATTCGGTCGAACCGGAGAGATGTCCCTGAATCGGATGATGGAGATTGCCACCAAGTACGCTAATGGTGAAGATGAGGATCGACTCCGGAGCGGCAAGCTGAAGTCAGTCGCTCAAGAAACCGGAGGAAATTCCAATCGGAAACAGAAGCGGAAAGCCGAGCCAGCTGCTCCCGGGGAAGCCTTGGCCGTAACTCAGGGAAAGTTTAAAGGGAAACCTAAAGGGCCTTGGAACCCCAAAAAGGTTAAAGACCAGGACGGAAATGATGTGTTGGACTTGCCATGTCTCGTCCACACGAAGAAAGATGAAGAGGGTAATTTCATTTACCCGAAACATACCACTCGACAGTGTCGACTCTTGATCCAACAGTTCCAGGGTAAGCAACCCAAGGGTAAGGAAAAGGATTCGGACAAAGTCGAGGACAAAGAGGACAGTGACGACGGATACCCTCAAGTCAATTCCACCTTGGTGATTTTTGCTGATGTTGAGAGCAAAAGTCGACTGAAAGTCATCAATCGAGAGGTGAATATGGTTGCTCCGGCGACACCAAGTTATCTGAAATGGTCCCAGACTGCCATCACGTTCGACCAGTCCAATCACCCAACGCATATTGCCACCCCTGGGAGGCAAGCTCTGGTGGTCGACCCAGTGGTTGAAGGCACTCGACTGACCAAAGTCCTAATGGATGGTGGCAGTGGTTTGAACATATTGTATGCAGAGACATTGAAAGGGATGGACATTCCGATGTCCAGACTCAGCGCCAGCAACATGAGTTTCCATGGAGTCATTCCTGGGAAGAAGGCTGAATCACTCGGCCAGATTTCCCTTGATGTGGTTTTTGGTGATTCCAAGAATTACCGGAAAGAGAAGTTGACATTTGAAGTTGTAGACTTCCAGAGTGCCTATCACGCTATTTTGGGCAGGCCGGCTTATGCACGCTTCATGGCCCGACCGTGTTATGTGTATCTCAAATTGAAGATGCCTGGTCCCAAAGGTGTGATCACCGTTACAGGCAATCGGAAGAAAGCAGAAGAGTGTTTTCAGAAAGGCTCAAAGATTGCTGATGCTCAGAGGGCAGTGGTCGAGCTGCAAGAGTACCAGAAGACTGCTGATCCGAGTGAGTTACTACGAGCCAATAAGCCTGCTTCAGAATCAGCTTTTCAGTCGTCCAGTGAAACGAAGCCAGTTCAGATTCACCCGACCGATCCCAATGCTGCTCCGACTCACGTCTCAATGACGCTCGACTCCAAATAGGAAGAAGCGCTCATCCAGTTCCTCCGTGAGAACTGGGACATCTTCGCATGGAAGCCCTCTGACATGCTGGGTGTTCCCAGGGAGCTGGCTGAGCACCGCCTAAGAGTCAACTCAAAAGTAAAACCTGTCAAGGAACATCTCCAACGGTCCGCCGTCCAGAAGAGAAAGGCTATTGGCGAAGAGGTAGCTCGGCTTTTAGCGGCGGAGTTTATCCGAGAAATCTACCACTCCGAGTGGCTCGCCAATGTTGTCATGGTTCCCAAGAAGGACAAGTCACTTCGCATGTGCATTGACTTTAAACATATCAATCGGGCCTGCCCGAAAGATCATTTTCCTCTCCCCCGCATCGACCAGATAGTCGACTCGACTGCGGGATGTGAGCGACTGACTTTTCTAGACGCCTATTCCGGGTACCATCAGATCCGTTTGTATGGACCTGATGAGATTAAAACAGCTTTCATCACCCCATTCGGGTGCTTCTGCTATGTTACCATGCCATTCGACCTCAAGAATGTCGGAGCCACGTTCATGAGGATAATTCAGAAGTGTTTACTCACCCAAATCACTCGGGATGTGGAGGCATACATGGATGATATTGTGGTTAAGTCACGGAAGGGTTCCGACCTGCTGACTGACCTTGCTGAAACCTTTGCCAACCTCAGGAGGTATGATATCAAGCTCAATCCATCAAAGTGCACATTCGGAGTTCCATGCGGAAAGCTACTCGATTTTCTTGTTTCCGAACGGGGAATCGACGCCAATCCTGAAAAATTGGTACTATACTCCGGATGAAGCGTCCTGTGCATGTGCATGACGTCCAGAAGCTTACAGGTTGCTTGGCCTCTTTGAGTCGATTCATCTCTCGTCTCGGTGAAAAGGCATTGCCTCTTTACCGACTGATGAAGAAGTCTGACAAGTTCAAGTGGACTCCGGAAGCAGATGCAGCATTTGCAGAGCTCAAAGCTCTGCTCTCCACCCAGCCGGTGCTTGCTGCCCCAATCAGCAAGGAGCCTTTACTGCTTTACATTGCAGCCACAGGACAAGTTGTCAGTATAGTACTTACGGTCGAGCGGGAAGAAGAAGGAAAGGCCTTCAAAGTTCAGCGCCCAGTATATTATATTTCTGAAGTCTTGACCCCATCGAAGCAAACATACCCTCATTATCAGAAGCTCGTATATGGGATTTACATGACTACAAAGAAAGTTGTCCACTACTTCTCTGATCATTCCATTACAGTCGTCAGCGACGCTCCGTTGTCAGAGATCTTGCACAACAGAGATGCAACTGGTCGAGTGGCCAAATGGGCTATTGAACTCCTTCCCCTAGATATCAAGTTTGAGGCAAAGAAAGCTATCAAGTCCCAAGCAATTACAGATTTCATCGCCGAGTGGATTGAACAGCAACTTCCGACTCAAGTTCACTCGGAGCACTGGACCATGTTCTTCGATGGATCTAAGATGCTGAATGGTTCTGGTGCTGGGGTAGTATTGGTTTCCCCCCGAGGAGATAAGCTCAGATATGTTCTCCAGATTCACTTCGATTCCTCCAATAATGAAGCAGAATATGAAGCACTTTTGTATGGGTTGCGCATGGCCATTTCACTCGGCGTCCGTCGCCTCATGGTCTATGGCGACTCAAATTTGGTGGTTAATCAGGTGATGAAGGAGTGGGACATCAGAAGTCCAGCTATGACCGGTTATTGTAATGCAGTAAGAAAGTTAGAGAAGAAATTCGAGGGGTTAGAGCTTCATCACATCCCCCGACTGAAAAATCAAGCAGCTGATGATTTGGCAAAGATAGGCTCCAAGAGAGAAGCCATCCCTAGCAATGTGTTTTTGGAACACATCCACTCGCCGTCAGTCCAAGAAGATCCTTTTACAGATGAAGTCCCGCAGCCAAAGAGTGCCATGGATCCGACTGAAGTCGAAATTCCAGCGGTGGTCGACCTAATCATGGAAGTCTTGGCAATCACCCCCGACTGGACGATACCATACATCACGTATATCCTGAGGAAGGAACTCCCAGATGACGAGGAAGAGGCTCGACAGATCGTCCATCGATCCAAGGCCTTCACAGTCATAAAGGGACAGTTGTATAGAGAAAGCGCGACCGGAGTCGGTTAGAAGTGTATAACACCAGAAGAAGGTTAGATAATCCTTGATGAGATCCACTCGGGGACCTGTGGTCACCATGCGTCCTCTCGGACCATTGTGGCTAAAGCATACCGAGCGGGTTTTTACTGGCCAAGAGCAAATGAAATGGCAAAAGAGATAGTCGACAAGTGTGAAGGTGCCAGTTCTACTCCAACATGTCGCACAAACCCGCATCAGCCCTGAAGACCATTCCACTCGTCTGGCCCTTCGTTGTTTGGGGGTTGGATATGGTTGGTCCATTGAGAACAGGCAGGAGCGGTTTCACACATGTGCTTGTGGTAGTCGACAAGTTTACCAAATGGATTGAAGCCAAACCTATCAAGAATCTTGATGCTTGCACTACCATCAGTTTCGTCAGGGAGTTAACATTCAGATATGGGGTCCCGCATAGCATCATCACTGACAATGGGTCAAACTTTGATTCAGACAAGTTCAGAGCTTTTTGCGCCTCTCAAGGCACACGAGTCGACTACACATCGGTCGCCCACCCCCAGTCGAATGGGCAAACAGAAAGGGCAAATGGTCTGATTCTCAAAGGACTAAAACCTCGGCTGATGCGTGATCTCAAGCACGCAGCAGGTGCATGGGTCGACGATCTTCCGTCAGTTCTGTGGGGATTGAGGACCACCCCGAATAGGTCGACTGGAAGAACCCCGTTCTTTCTGGTTTACGAAGCGGAAGCAGTCCTGCCGAGTGATCTACTTCACAATGCACCCCGAGTCGAGCTTTACACCGAAGATGAAGCAGAACAAGCCCGGCAAGACGCAGTCGACCTCCTGGAAGAAGAAAGAGAAATGGCTATGATCCGATCGACCATTTATCAGCAAGACTTACGTCGGTTCCATGCCAGAAATGTGAAGAGTCGAGCCTTCCAAGAAGGAGATTTGGTCCTCCGAGTGGATCAACAGAAACCACACAAGCTCGCTCCTACTTGGGAAGGCCCCTTCATCGTCACCAAAGTCCTCCACAATGGAGCATATCATCTTTACAATGTCGATCGCTAGATCGATGAGCCACGAGCTTGGAATGCGGAGCTACTCCGCCCCTTTTATACCTAAATTCTCACTCGGATGAGATGTAATAAGAAAAACTCCTCTAGTTTATTTATCAAAGACAAGAGCGTTATAATTTTCCCAGTGATTATTATTGTTTTTTTGTTTGCGTAAGAAATCCCCCAGTGGGTGGCTTAGCTGCGAATCCGCTTCGCCTAAGTTTGTAAAAACAGTTTCCTACCGAGTGGCGAGCCAGCCTCCCACTCGGGGGGCTTAGCTGCGAATCCGTTTTGCCTAAGTTTGAAAAAAATCCTACCGAGTGGCGAGCCAGCCTCCCACTCGGGGGCTTAGCTGCGAATCCGTTTTGCCTAAGTTTGAAAAAATCCTACCGAGTGGAGAGCAATCCTCCCACTCGGGGGCTTAGCTGCAGTCCAGCACTCGCCTAAGTTCTCCCACTTAGAGACTTAGCTGCAGTCAGGCACTCGCCTAAGTTTGAAAAAATCCTACCGAGTGGAGAGCAATCCTCCCACTCGGGGGCTTAGCTGCAGTCCAGTACTCGCCTAAGTTCTCCCACTTAGAGACTTAGCTGCAGTCAGGCACTCACCTAATTTTGAAAAAAATCCTACCGAGTGGAGAGCAATCCTCCCACTCGGGGGGCTTAGCTGCAGTCCAGCACTCGCCTAAGTTCTCCCACTTAGAGACTTAGCTGCAGTCAAGCACTCGCCTAAGTTTGAAAAAATCCTACTGAGTGGAGAGAAATCCTCCCACTCGGGGGCTTAGCTGCAGTCCAGTACTCGCCTAAGTTCTCCCACCTAGAGACTTAGCTGCAGTCAGGCACTCGCCTAAGTTTGAAAAAACCCTACCAAGTGGAGAGCAATCCTCCCACTCGGGGGCTTAGCTGCAGTCCAGTACTCGCCTAAGTTCTCCCACCTAGAGACTTAGCTGCAGTCAGGCACTCGCCTAAGTTTGAAAAAACCCTACCGAGTGGAGAGCAATCCTCCCACTCGGGGGCTTAGATGCAGTCCAGTACTCGCCTAAGTTCTCCCACCTAGAGACTTAGCTGTAGTCAGGCACTCGCCTAAGTTTGAAAAATCCTACCGAGTGGAGAGCAATCCTCCCACTCGGGGGCTTAGCTGTAGTCCAGTACTCGCCTAAGTTCTCCCACCTAGAGACTTAGCTGCAGTCAGGCACTCGCCTAAGTTTGAAAAAACCCTACCGAGTGGAGAGCAATCCTCCCACTCGGGGGCTTAGCTGCAGTCCAGTACTCGCCTAAGTTCTCCCACTTAGAGACTTAGCTGCAGTCAGGCACTCACCTAAGTTTGAAAAAATCCTACCGAGTGGAAAGCAATCTTCCCACTCGGGGGCTTAGCTGCAGTCCAGTACTCGCCTAAGTTCTCCCACTCAGAGACTTAGCTGCAGTTAGGCACTCGCCTAAGTTTGAAAAATTCTACTGAGTGGAGAGAAATCCTCCCACTCGGGGGCTTAGCTGCAGTCCAGTACTCGCCTAAGTTCTCCCACCTAGAGACTTAGCTGCAGTCAGGCACTCGCCTAAGTTTGAAAAAACCCTACCAAGTGGAGAGCAATCCTCCCACTCGGGGGCTTAGCTGCAGTCCAGTACTCGCCTAAGTTCTCCCACCTAGAGACTTAGCTGCAGTCAGGCACTCGCCTAAGTTTGAAAAAACCCTACCGAGTGGAGAGCAATCCTCCCACTCGGGGGCTTAGATGCAGTCCAGTACTCGCCTAAGTTCTCCCACCTAGAGACTTAGCTGCAGTCAGGCACTCGCCTAAGTTTGAAAAAACCCTACCGAGTGGAGAGCAATCCTCCCACTCGGGGGCTTAGCTGCAGTCCAGTACTCGCCTAAGTTCTCCCACCTAGAGACTTAGCTGCAGTCAGGCACTCGCCTAAGTTTGAAAAAACCCTACCGAGTGGAGAGCAATCCTCCCACTCGGGGGCTTAGATGCAGTCCAGTACTCGCCTAAGTTCTCCCAAACACATCTCAATCCTCAAGGACGACGAGGGGCAGGTCGACTGCCACCTTCTCCTAGAGAGCTTCACCACAAATACAATGCGTGATTCATCCCGCTCTACAGTAACGAAGTACGGGTCGACTGCCCTCCCCCCCACCCTTCTCCTGGAGAGCTTCGCCACAAATACAATGTGCGCTCCGTCCCACTCTGCAGTAACAGGGTGTGGGTCGACCGCCGCCCGCCCCTAGGGAGCTTCGCCACAAATACAAGGCATGGGTCGACTACTTCCCCCTCCTTCGGAGCTGTGCTGCGAATACAGAAAGTTTTCTCGAATAAAGGTTGGGTTCACTCAGAAGGAGATTCATAAAGATATTGAACGGTAAACCAAGTTTAGATAAAATCCTAAAGGTTCTGGATCACGGATCGAGGTACTCGGGCATGCGACCCGAAAAAGTTTAACGGTTACAAAAACCACTCGGCATTCCGAGGCAAATTTAAGGTGGGACATAAGAGTTTGTTCACTCCGCGGGAGGAGGGCTGGCAGGCTCGACGAACTCATCCAGGTCGACGCCGTCGGCTATCCGAGTGGCTACAGCGATGAAAGTCTCCATAAAGGTTCGGAAGTCATGCTTCTGGGTGTTGGTGACCTTGATTGCTGCCAGCTTGTCTTGTCGCACCTCCTTGCAGTGGACACGAACCAAAGACAGAGCCACATCAGCGTCGCACCGAGCAGAAGACTTCTTCCACTCCTGCACTCGGTCAGGGATTCCATTAAGACGAGTCATCAGAGACTCGAGATCATTTTGGAGCGTAGCCTCTGACCAAAGTGTCGGGTCGATCCGTGACATGGCGACCTTCAGTCGAGCCAAGTAGTCCACGGCACCGTTAATGCAAGATTCCAGTCGGAGCAAATTCATGGCAGCTTCATCTTTCATGGGAGAGTTGATTGGATCCAAACCTGGTTCGATCCGCCCAGTTTTCTCTTCAAAGTTCTGGCAAAACTCTGCATTCACAATCCAAGGATAAGTCAATTTTCATACACTGAGTCGACACAAAAAAATCAGTCGGAACTAAATGTGCACCTTCAAGCTTGATATACAACTTCTTGGCAAGGCTCCAAAAGTAGCTCTCCAGATCGTCCCTCCTGCGAGCAATGCCTTCCATCTTTTCGTTCAGGTCGAGGTTATCCTTCTTCCAGCGTGTACACTCCCTGTTGGCTTCATTTAGAGCGGTCTTCAGCCTGGTATTCTCTTCTTCTAACTGGCCGACCGAAGCCAGCTTCTGTTCGGCCAGAGCGGTCTTGTCGTCAGCCTCCTTACGGGCAGCAGCCAAGTCCTGATCCTTTTTCGCCAGAGCTTCTCTTAGTTTTTCTGCAAAGAAATGATGATTGATTTGGAAATAGCAGAAGGGTACTCAAGCCTAAAACTAACCAGTCGACAAAATAGTCTTACCTGCGGCGCCGTCTCTGGCCTTTTGCAGCTTTGTCCTGGCCAGCTCCAGATCAAGGTTCAGTTGAATCTGCTGCTTCTCCAAGTCAGCAAAGCGAGCTCCAAGATCGCAAGATTTCTGAAGTCAAAGGGGAGAAGTTATTTTACAGCGAAAAACAACAAAGGCAATAAATACTAAGACTACGGTCGACTGCCAGCAGTCCACCATAGCCTCGGGGACTACACCCAGTGGGTGCACTTAGCATGCCCCCACCAGTTCTGACCCCACTCGACCGGCCCGCCGAAGTCGAGTCCAAAAAAAAGAGAGAAAGAACTCAGACTACAGTCGACTGCCAGCAGTTCACCGTAGTCTCGGGGACTACACCCAGTGGGTGCACTCAGCGTGCCCCCACCGGTTTTGATCCCACTCGACCAAATCGAGTGGAAGAGACAAACTATACATTCGACAAAATACTAAGACTACAGTCGACTGCCAGCAGTCCACCGTAGTCTCGGGGACTACACCCAGTGGGTGCACTCAGCGTGCCCCCACTAGTCCAAGAATTCAATCGACACACCCAGTGGGTGTGCAGATGCAAAGATTTTCGGAAAGACTCTTCAGGTAGCATATCCTAACAGAACAAGCGGCAACCAACTAACCTGAACGTTGCTCTGGAGGGTCGAGCCGGCATCATAGGCGGCTTGGCTGGCGTCCCACACCGCCTTCATCTTCTCCATCATAATGCCCGCTTGACGAATGGCTTCCCTAGCAGCATTCACCTTGTTCTCCGGGACACGATGGGTCACTAAAATTGAAGGCGGGTCGACAGGGGCCTGAGCAGTTGATGAAGAAGGCAAAGCACTCGACAGCGGCTGAGCGAAGGTAACAGGACCCCGATTGACATCGCCAGTGTCCTAAACAACTGGTTCTGCCCTCGGCGTCATCTGTAGCGCCCCGCTTGCAGGAGCTCGCCTGTTCTTCCTCGTCAAAAGCCTCTCGGGCTCTCCTTCATCATCAGGGAGGTCAATAATGTTGGGAGCTGTGCAAGGTTCAAATTGCCAAAAGCACGTCACCCAGTGATGCACGATACAGTTGAATCGACCAAAAAAAGATAGTATGACAGAAATCATACCCGGATTAGAAGTGACCGCATCCTCCATCGCCTCATCATCATCCCTGTAAGCTGAGGTTTCGGAAGTGGCAGCGCTAACAATTCCAAAGTTCGTTCAGTTAAAACAAGAAAAACAAAAAGCGCGGAGCGTCGAGTGAATACAAGGAAAGACACTCACGCGGAGGCGATAGGGATATCAATCTTGATCTTTGGCAGCGCCTTCCGAGTCTTCGGCTCTGCAACTTTGGGGTGCTTTGGCGCCTTCCCAGTCGGGGTTGGTGAAGAGATCCGAGGGCGCTTCAAAGACTGACCAGCCAGAGCAGTTGCCTTGTTGCGAGCACTCGGCCGTTCTTGGTCAAGCTTGGATTGCCTCTCCCTGCGAGGAGGCGACTCGACTTCTTCTCCAGCGCTTGAGTCATCGCTCCCTCTGTCCCCTTCACCATTGAAAGCCCCCTCGCCGCTTTCGCCGCCACTCGCCTCACCTTCCAGAGCTTGCTCTTGCTCCCCATTGGGCATGGAATACATTTCAATAATGGCCTGAAAGAAAGCAGGGAGAACAAAGTCAGTCGACGCAATATAGACGGCTGCGCGAGTGAACTCAGATTACAAGCAAAAACTCAGAATCAGACCTGCTCGGGTGCGTGGGACTGGTCGAATGGAGGGACTCTCCTGGCTCCCCTGGGATTGTCCTTATTCCCGGTAATGCTAGACAGCCATCTCCAGTGTGTCATCGTCGACCTCCTCCGGGTGGATCCGAGTGGAGTCTTCAAGACCCGAATACATCCACATCGGATGGTCTCGGGCTTGGAGAGGCTGGATGCGCCCCTGAAGGAAGACCTCCAAGAGATCCATACCAGTGACCCCATCGCGAATAAGCTGGACCACTCGGTCGACCAGCACCTGCACGTGCTCCTTCTCCTCCGGGAGCACCTTCAAAGGGGAGGGTTTTTCCACTCGGTCCATGGTAAAAGGAGGGAGGCCAGTCGATTGCCCTGGCGTCGACTGGTCTTTGCAGTAGAACCAAGTCGACTGCCATCCACGAACTGAATCGGGGAGAATCATGGCCGGAAAGGAGCTTTTTCCCCTCATCTGGATGCCAAGACCCCCACACATCTGGATCACTTGGGTCCTCTCGTCACTCGGATTAACCCTTTTCACTGTCTGGGAGCGACAAGTGAAGATATGCTTGAAAAGACCCCAGTGAGGTCAACAACCCAAGAAGTTCTCACACAAGAAAATGAACGCGGCAAGATAAATGATTGAGTTGGGGGTAAAATGGTGGAGTTGAGCCCCAAAGAAGTTCAGAAACCCTCGGAAGAAAGGATGAGGAGGCAAGGAAAACCCACGGTCGACGTGGGTGGCAAGAAGAACGTGCTCACCCTCCCGAGGCTGCGGCTCGGATTCCTTCCCCGGAAGCCGCGCCGCGTCGTAGGGGATCAGCCCCCCTTCGGCCAAGCCGTCGAGGTCGTCTTGGTAGATCCTCGAGTGGATCCAGTCGCCCTGGATCCAGCCCTTCGGCAGGCCAGACCGCGAGGAAGAACCGCCCCGGCTGGTCGCCTTCCCCTTCGACTTCGCCGTCGCCTTCTTGGCCCGCTCCAGAGCCGCTGTCTTCTCCCTCCCCATTGTCGCCGGCGAGGCGCGTGCGGTGCGATGGTGTTAGGGCGAGAGCGAGCGCGGCGGAGGGACGTGAGGGAGAGAAGAGGTAATGGGATGCACTGCTCGGGGGACTCCGGTCCAGGCGCTTTATATCAGGCCGCTCCCGAGTGGCTGACGGGTAGGCCCAGGCGGCCCTGTCAAATCCCGCAACGACTGCACGAGTGATACGTGGCGAAAAAGGTGGCGCAGGGATCGAGGCGGCTCCGCTCTATCTCGTCCGATTACTGCGGCCTCCCCCGCCCCGCGCGCTTCCCAAAATTCAGATCCCACTAAATCCGCGGGCAGCGAATAACTTGTCAGACCAAGGATCTCCTCCACACCATCACTCGGAGCCTTACAAGTAAAGAAACCCACTCGACGAGGAATTAAGAATGGATCAAGGCGACTGGAAAGGAAAGTTGCTGCCATCACTCAGGCCCGTTGATCTGAAACTAGATATGCTCACGACATGAAAACGAGTCGGAGAAGCTCTCAAATCCTTCCCCACTCAAACCTCGATCCATTCGGGGGCTAATGATGAAGCTATGTACCTAGGGTAGGGTCATGGACCTGTCCTACCTACCCTACCCGAGGACATCTCTAGAAGAAATCACCTTTCAATCGACTTGAAGGTGTTCCACTCGACAGACTCGAAGACACTCGACAGACTCAAAGACACTCGACCAAGAAGCAATCACTCGACCAAGATCCAACCACTCGACGGCCAGGAGACCTAAAGTCACTCCGCACGCTAACGGTCGGTCATTAAATAGCTTTTTATGGTCATCATAGCACTTTATTACTAGCGTTACTAGTAACGCCTCGCCTTAATGAACATTGAACCCTTGGTAACGTGGGCTGGCCGGGGGCCTGGCGCACTCTATATAAGCCACCCCCCCTCCGAGACAAGGGTTCGCACCTCTGTAACTCATACATGCATAATCCAGTCAACCGCCTCCGAGCTCCGAGACGTAGGGCTATTACTTCCTCCGAGAAGGGCCTGAACTCGTAAACCTTGCGTGCTTACAACTTCTCCACAGCTAAGATCCCGCCTCTCCATACGTACCCCCCTACATCACTGTCAGGCTTAGAACCACGACAATGTCTGCCCCCCTAGGCGCGCTCCCTGTCTCGTGGGCCCCCTGGAGCTTCACCGACCTCAACTCCAACTCCATATATTCGTGTTCGGGGAGAAAAAAATGAGGGAGGAGGATTCATCGCGTTTTACGATACGGAGCCGCCGCCAAGCCCTAAACTCTCTCGGGAGGGCTGATCTGGAGTCCATTCGAGGCTCCGGAGAGGGGAATCAGTCGCCGTCGTCATCATCAACCTTCCTCCATCACCAATTTCATGATGCTCACCGCCATGCGTGAGTAATTCCATCATAGGCTTGCTGGACGGTGATGGGTTGGATGAGATTTATCATGTAACCGAGTTAGTTTTGTTAGGGTTTGATCCCTAGTATCCACTATGTTCTGAGATTGATGTTGCTATGACTTTGCTATGCTCAATGCTTGTCACTAGGGCCCGAGTGCCACGATTTCAGATCTGAACCTATTATGTTTTCATGAATATATGTGAGTTCTTGATCCTATCTTGCAAGTCTATAGTCACCTACTACGTGTTATGATAAACCCCGAAGTGACAATAGTCGGGACCACTCCCGGTGATGACCATAGTTTGAGGAGTTCATGTATTCACTATGTGTTAATGCTTTGGTCTGGTACTCTATTAAAAGGAGGCCTTAATATCCCTTAGTTTCCATTAGGATCCCACTATCACGGAAGGGTAGGACAAAAGATGCCATGCAAGTTCTTTTCCATAAGCACGTATGACTATCTTCGGAATACATGCCTACATTACATTGATGAATTGGAGCTAGTTCTGTGTCACCCTATGTTATGACTGTTACATGATGAACCACATCCGGCATAATTCTCCATCACCGATCCAGTGCCTACGAGCTTTCCATATATTGTTCTTCGCTTATTTACTTTTCTGTTGCTATTGTTACAATCACTATAAAACACCAAAAATATTACTTTTTCTACCGTTACCTTTTGCCACCGTTACCACTACTATCATATTACTTTGCTACTAAATACCTTGCCGCAGATATTAAGTTATCCAAGTGTGGTTGAATTGACAACTCAGCTGCTAATACTCGAGAATATTCTTTGTCTCCCCTTGTGTCAAATCAATAAATTTGGGTTGAATACTCTACCCTCGAAAACTGTTGCGATCCCCTATACTTGTGGATTATCAAGCCGGAAGGAATCAGTCTGGATTCGTTGCGCCTGAGCATCCAAAGTGGCTCGTTCCGCAGTCATCCTAGCGTTCTCTGCCGCCAGGTCTTCCTTGGCTTGCGCTATCTCGTCACGCAATTTTGCAACCTTCGCGTTATGCTGATCTTGATTCGCCGTGTTAACATTTGCTGCTAACAATGTTGTTAAATTATCCAGCAAATCAGCCAAAAGTTGGGCTGGTGGGCGCACAGGGCCTCCTGCCCCAGCTGCCGTTGCTGCTGCTGACCCGGAAACCATTGCCGCTGCAGTCGAAGAATTCTGCACTGGCTGTGTACCGGCCATGAAAATCGTGACCCGGTTCGGCGGCTCATAGGGGTCCGGAATACTGTCGCCATCGGAACAACCCTCAAGCTTGCCGTCCTGCAGTTGATACAACGAAGTAGTCTCGCCCGTGGACGACTCACCATCAGAGTAGATCTCTGTCTCACCGCCAGACACGTATCCTTCCTCAAATTCTGCTCCATGGATGAATCCCATGAAGCAACATTTCACGGCAGGCTGAACTCGGGCGGGTCTTGCACGTTGAGCCGTTTCGATGATGTCGGTGCAGATGTCCGGCTTAGGGCCCGGCTCGCCGATTTTGCCGATGAAGACGTGGATTCTGTCGAAGGGGACCCGGTACCCGTACTCAATTGAGCCGACCTCGGGGCCCCAGCCTGCATCGTCGATGTAGAGCTTGCCGCGACGACTCTTGGTCATCTAGCCCACAACGTATCCCTTGATCCCTTCGAAGTTGCCCTTGAATTCTGGTCAACACTCAGATGGCCAATGGCATCCTCCACAGAGAAATCACGCCTCTGATGTTTCAGAGTGGTGACAAAGTTCCTTCAGGAATTAGGGAGCTTAGCGATTATGCAGCACGCGACAAAACTTTCCCGATAAATCACACTTAAGAAGCTCAAACTTCTTAACGATGCATATTATCTCATGAGCCTGCTCCAATACAGGACGGTTTTCAAGCATCTTGTAGTCGTGGAACTGCTCTATAATATGCATCTCGCTCCCGGCATCGGTGGCCTCGAACTTAGATTCGAGTGCCTCCCACAAGTCCCTGGCGACATGCACATGTAAATATGCGTCGACCAATTTATCTCCGATCACGCTAAGAACTGTTTCGAGAAACACAACGGTGTGGCCTCCGTGAACGCCTTCTCCTGTTCAGGAGCAATCGTTCCTGTGGAGACACCGGTCCCAGAACACGTTCATAGCCGTGAGCCATAAAGTAGTCTTAGTCTGCCAACGCTTAAAGTACGTATCGGTAAACTTATGCGTTTTTCAGTGCAGCGGCAAAGCCACTTTCCGAAAAATTCCTACACCGGTGACCTTCCAGTAGGCGAGGCAAAAGCCGCAGCAGCAGTGACGTCCTCCACGGCTGTCAGAAACTCTCCGTTAGTGACTGGCAAAATTAAGCGCGTAGGTGTGAGCTCGGCTCGGGTCATTCTCGCAACCCGCGGCGCGGTGGGCGGCAGAGGAGGAGTGCGCGAGGGCCTCTTCTATTCTCAAGCTTCAATAGTATGTGGAAGACAATCCCTTATAAAGAGGTCCAACTCCTTCTCCACTAGTGAGATGAGACTAAACTTTCCGCTACACCTAATGCCAATAAATCCATATGGGCCCTTAGAGATTTTTAGGAATTGCTAGATGGGCCTAAAGGCCATCCCATATTTCAGCATCCATAGCCGCAACGCGTCCTGACGGGGTCCTTCCCGGGCGTGTGGGGTTTCGAATCTACAAAAGCGTCCATCGGATTGCTTGCGTACTGCGCTTTCGAACGGGTCTCCTTCAACGTGAACTGCGGTGCATCACCCTCGGTGTTAAAGGTATATGATGACGTGTACGTATGCGAACACGGATTAATCTTTCTTTTCTTGGTGTGGAAGAGTCCGGTCTAAAAAACTCGGTTAAGCTAAGCAACCGCCAGAAGCGAGCGAAGCAATTAAAACGGCCGTAAGAGCATGGTTAAGCTAACCAACCGCCAGAAGCGAGGAACTCGTGCTCAGCTTAAAAATCAGGGTCAAGCTCAAACGCATAGCCTCCGGCTGGTACTGGCACTGCACTCTGGCTCCGATGGTTCACATTAGCAGCAGACCAAATCATGAGTACGTTTGTGGATACCATTACACTCAGCCCCACAAGATATAATACACATTTCCTGATGGTTCAAGCGAGTGTACATGTGTGGTTACACTTACGTCCGGGCCCACAAGATCTCGATCAAGGCCCGAGTTCTTTCGAGCTCGATCAAGATTAGCGTAGCAATCGGTAGAACTGTGTGGCCACGGTTAACTTAACTAGATGGGCCGTCCCCGCAACAAAAACAAGTATTATTACTGTGGACCGTAGTATAAAAACTAGGGAGACAGCGAGCGGCTGGCCAACACCACCAGCATGTTACGGGGACGGCAGTGAAAGCGTACGCCTTTGCACCACACGGAAGCCGGAAGCGAACCTCACGCCACCGCACCGGATCCCGGTCCCCAACACCAGACGCGAAGAAATTGTCAGGCACGGCTCGTTCTCTTCTCCCTCTTTGTCATGGCCCCAGCAGTCAGCAGATCCACCGACGTGTGCGACGAGCCAGCACGGGGGCCGTTTTCACACTCCCACAGAAGATCTCGAGGACCCCAAGTTCGAGCAAGATTCACGGCGCTCGAACCATCCCGCTCCTTTCGACGACCATGACAGGCGGGCCCGGAAACCTTTACCGTGGTGGGCTCAACCGGCACGTTATGGGCCCCGCGTGGATCGCCGGCACGTCTCTCTCGCTCGGCTTGAACGCCTTTTTAGACGAAATCAAACTCTGTATACCATGTCAAAATATAATCAAAATCAAACTCTGAACGTCTGAAGCGGGTGAAAAGAAGAATCCAACTCGGGACTGACAGGTGGGTCCGCATTGGCATCGACCCTAGGTAGGATAGGGTGCCACGGCCCGAAAGAAAAGGTCACGGACTCTAGGCCCCACATGTCATGGACCCCGTACTACACCAGGTGTCTGTGCTTTGCGGTGGCCATATCCGAAACCACTTATTAGTTTAGCAGTAAATCGGCTCTTAAATACACCCTCCCCGCCTCCGCACAGTCCTCACCTTCCTCCCTCGTCGGCGTCGCCTCTCCCTCTCCCACACGAAACCAGCTATCCCCCGATTCCGTGAGATCCGAGGAAGTTCGCCTCGCCTCGGCACTAGCCTCCGCCGCGTGGAAGATGGGATCGGAGGCGGACATGACCGGGCCCCTCCTCGCCGGCGGCAGCGGCGCCGCGCCGGCGGCGGAGGCGGAGGTGGTGCCGCCGTGGCGGGAGCAGCTCACGGTGCGGGGCATAGTGGTCAGCGCCATCCTCGGGGTGCTCTTCTGCCTCATCACGCACAAGCTCAACCTCACGGTGGGGATCATCCCCTCGCTCAACGTCGCCGCGGGGCTGCTCGGATACTTCCTCGTGCGGACCTGGACGGCGGCGCTCGAGAGGTTCGGCATCGTCTCCAAGCCCTTCACCAAGCAGGAGAACACCGTCATCCAGACCTGCGTCGTCGCCTGCTACGGCCTCGCCTTCAGCGGTACGTCTTCTCAACGTTACTTAGATTGCTTTGCTTGTTAGGTGGGAAGCTGCGATTCTGCCGTGTGATTTTGGGTTGCTTATTACTTACGTTTGGTTAGACCAGTTAACTAGAAGCCTTCCTGAATTGCGGAACTATGACGACCGTGGAAGTGTTAGTAGCCTGAACCGCTGAACCGCTGAATTATGATGACTGTGGGGGATATCTATTTTGGCGCAGGGAATGCCAAATTTGCATCATGAATATCGGGTTATAGTGTTGCATTTGTACTTTTGGAGTCGGAGGATTGCCGAATGATAGTTTGCCCGCTTCTCGTCGAGCTCACACTATGCCAACCATTATGTATCTTGATGCAGGGAATGTTAAATTTTACTACATCATAAATAGCCGGTTTTGGTGTTCCGTTGGGAGTGGGAGGGGTTGCTATGATTGTTCGCAATCGCACCCTTGTCATTGAGCTCACAATATCAATTGATGTTTCTATTGATGCAGGTGGCTTTGGGTCGTATATGCTTGCAATGGATCAGAAAACTTATGAGCTCATCGGGACTGATTATCCTGGTAACAGGGCGGTGGATGTTAAGAATCCTTCACTGAGTTGGATGATCGGATTCATGTTTGTTGTTAGCTTTCTTGGTCTATTTAGTCTTGTTGCGCTGCGCAAGGTATTCACTCATCTTATGGTTATCTGATCACCTTTTCTTTTTGATTAAGTGTGGTAAACTGATGTCTTTTTTTGTTTTTGCTAGGTGATGGTAATTGATTACAAGTTGACCTATCCTAGTGGAACTGCTACAGCTATGTTGATAAATAGCTTTCACACTACTTCTGGAGCTGAACTTGCAGAGTAAGAAACATACATTTGCTCGTTAGTTTTGTGCAAAAATAAATTAGCTTGCAGAGATGGTTCAATGTGCATTGTTTCTTCTTGTTGAGTGCGTTGTCCTTAAATTCCCTTTCTTCCCTGTGACACAATCAGATATTCATATGCATGAAACTGTTAACTGAAATGTAGTCTGCTGATGTAATAAATTGGGCTTTTGCACGAAACTATGCTGTAGAAACAAATGCAAAATTAATAATTCCAAAAATAAAGAGTGGTTTCTATCTACCTATGGTAGTTTTACTGGTATATCAGGTAATCCAAGTTTAGCATATACTCCCTCTGTCCACTTTTATAAGGCGTTTAGACAATTCAGACAACACACAAAATAGTGCACTGTCAGCTGTCCAAAACGTCTTATAAAATAGAACAGAGGGAGTATTTCCTATTGCTGCAAGTATTTTTGGTTCCATCTTCTAACCATCCAAGTTTAGCATATATATATATATATATATATATATATATATATATATATATATAAATATAAAATAAGACCAGTGGCACCTTTTCTGTGTACAGAAGTATAAGTATTTGCCACAGTAATATACTAATCTACTAAGTTGGAAGTGAGTTCTCAGCCGAGTATTTACCTCACATTATCCATCTAACTAGCATTTAGGTGATATGGTATCCTATATGGACTGAACTTTACTGAGGAGATGTGCTAGGTAGTTTTGTCTCTTATTTTCCTTGTAAAGCACAAATAGGAAATGTCGATCATAAGGTTTTATTTATCTATATATATGGAGGTTATTGTATTCAGACCAGGAATGATGTGATGTGCTCTAAAGACTAAAATAGCTTGGAAAGGGAGTGCACATTAAATGTTTAACCTATGCACGCAGGGTGGATCTGAAGATAGAAAATAACAGTTCTCTTGTCTGTACAGCTAATTATGCAGCATATACTCGCTAAATTGCAATGACCTTTGATTCCTTTGTAGCAGTGTTCCAAGTTTCTTTGTATTTATACTGAACTTCTGTTTATGGTTGCAGAAAACAAGTTAGCTGTCTTGGAAAGTATTTAAGCATAAGTTTTGTCTGGAATTGCTTTAAGTGGTTCTTCAGTGGTGTTGGGGATTCTTGTGGCTTTGATAATTTCCCTTCTCTTGGACTTGCAGCATTTAAGAACACGTAAGATTGCTTTTAATTTGTTTTTGTCATTTCCTCTAAGGTTAACTAGTCATAAGTCAAAATGCATATACATTTTAGTTTTGAGGGCGCAAAGAAATTTGCGTTCTTTGCCCCCTTGGCGGCCTTTAACCATCCCTCCCACTGCTATAACTTAGTTATCATGTGGAACTTGTCATCATCTAAGATGGATTATCCTTCCCATACTAAAAGTTTACCTGTTCCATATTTTCTAGGTTTTATTTTGACTTCAGTCCAACCTATATTGGGTGTGGTCTAATATGCCCACACATTGTTAATTGCTCTACACTTCTTGGAGCCATCATATCTTGGGGTTTTCTCTGGCCGTATATATCCACAAAAGCTGGGGAATGGTACCCAGCTGGCCTTGGAAGCAATGATTTCAAAGGACTCTATGGATACAAGGTATATTGATTTAAGATTTCATGATATTTATAACAACATTTAGTTCCATACTGCAGGCTGCAGCTTGACAATCCACCTATGATTTTTGTAGTAGAGCTAGAACTAGATTAATCACTTGTTACAAACTGTGGCTTGTTTCCACTCGATAATAATTAGCCAAGTAAATCTGTATATGCTGTTGAAGTAAACATGGAGTAATACTAATGATTCCCTTGCTGTTATGCATTTCATTAGCTGGCATTGTGATGGAAGCATTAAAAGTTTATTCAATATTCAGATTGTTTGAAATTTTGTTAGTTCTTAGCGAATTATAATATATACTCCCTCCGTTCCTAAATACTTGTCTTTCTAGGCATTTCAACAAGTGACTACATACGGAGCAAAATGAGTGAATCTACACTCTAAAATATGTCTACATACATCCGTATGTAGTAGTCATTTGAAATGTCTAGAAAGACAAATATTTAGGAACGGAGGGAGTAGATGGCAGCTCGTTTAACTCTGAAACTATTCTTTGTTCACAGACTGACCACTCTTTACTCATCAACTCTTTACAAGCTTATGTTTCGCAAAAACTAAATTGTCTCTCCATCCCATGTTCCAGGTTTTTATCTCTGTATCTGTGATACTTGGTGATGGTATCTATAACCTCATCAAGATCATTTATGCTACTATCAAGGAAATAATGAATGCACGATCAAAGCAAGGAAGGCTTCCCTTTGTCCGGGCTCAGGATGGTAATGTTCTTGCTGTACGCTGTACACCTACCAGGCTACCAGTATATCACATGTCATGCATCTCATCTTGTTCATGTCTTATTATTTTGCAGATGATGAAAGTTCTGAATTATCTTCCAAAGAAAAGCTTCTGAATGACGTATTTGTAAAGGACAGTATCCCTCCCTGGTTAGCAGGATCTGGTTATGTGGGGCTTGCAGCAATCTCAACTGCAACTGTACCAATGATGTTCCCACAGCTCAAGTGGTACCTTGTCCTTTCTGCCTATGTTGTTGCACCCCTACTCGCCTTCTGCAACTCATACGGCACCGGCCTAACAGACTGGAACCTTGCATCCACATACGGAAAGATTGGCCTTTTCATTTTTGCCTCATGGGTTGGCCAGCATGGTGGTGTGATCGCCGGCTTAGCAGCTTGTGGTGTCATGATGTCCATAGTGTCCACAGCTGCTGATCTCATGCAGGACTTCAAGACTGGTTACCTGACCCTCTCGTCACCAAGGTCCATGTTTGTGTCGCAGTTGATTGGGACTGCCCTTGGCTGTGTCATTGCTCCTCTCACCTTTTGGCTCTACTGGACGGCCTTCGATATTGGCAATCCTGATGGCATGTTCAAAGCTCCATATGCTGTCATCTTCCGTGAGATGGCGATTTTGGGCGTCGAAGGATTCTCGGCCCTCCCCCAACACTGCCTAGCAATCTGCTCTTTCTTCTTCTTTGCAGCCATAGCCATCAACCTCCTGAGGGACGTCACTCCAGACAGCGTGTCCAAATTCATCCCGCTCCCGATGGCCATGGCTGTTCCCTTCTACATTGGAGCGTATTTTGCGATTGACATGTTTGTCGGGACAGTCATCCTGTTTGTCTGGGAGAAGATTAACCGCAAGGAGTCGGAGGACTTTTCAGGTGCGGTTGCTTCGGGTTTGATCTGCGGTGACGGTATCTGGAGCGTCCCTTCTGCAATACTGTCTATCATGAGGATTGACCCGCCGATGTGCATGTACTTCAAGCCATCTCTTGCCTAGGGCGTAAATAGACTGTAGCTAGAATGTTGGTTTTATTGGGATGCCACAATAGAAGAGAATCGCATCGTGTACATATTTATTTCACACACACGTGTAAATCATACTGCGGCAAAAATAGCAGCAGCTCCGTTCATTCTGTTGATATCTCGACCCCTCTGTTGTCTTGCGTTTTTTATGTTTCCAATGCTGCAGTTTTCACATTTTGCTTGCTTGATCTAGTGTTTGCGCGGTACGGCTCTCTGGGAATTGCATATGCTTGGGCGCTCTGCCTCCAAAAAAAAAAGAAGCTTGTGCGCTTTGCCAAGCTGGGCAGGTAAGTAGGAAATCCACTATTCGATGGCTCTGATCTGAAAACCATTCCAGAACTTGCTTGATTATCCTCGAACTAAATCTCACACGCCTAAACTGACGCCGACGAATCTCAAAGCTCCACACATTTGAAGAAGTTTAAGATATCTTGTGATGGTTCGAATTGTGGGCACATTTGAAAACAAACTTTAGTGCTAACACCGTCCTTTGAACAAGACTGCAATCTTCCAAGAGATGTGATGATTTCTTAATAAATAAAGTATACGTAATTGCTGATGCCAACCACGAGGCTGCGATGATTTCTTGTAACGATTTGCTTGTGCAGTTGACTTAGTTGAGCATACAGATCACGAGTCCACTTTGACTTCCTACATGAGAAGTAGTTCCAAAATTCCAAATGAGAATGCGTACAGCATCCGAATCCGATGCTGAAATCCAAACCCTTGGCGCCACCACGTCATACCCCCCACTCCTCGCCGCCGGCGCCCGGGCCCTCCTACCCTCCGCCTCCGTGCCGCCACCGCCATGGCGGGAGCAGCCCACCCTCCGGGGCGTCGCCGTCGCGGCGGCGCTGGGCTCGCTGCTCTGCGTGGTGATCCACCGCCTCAACCTCACCGTCGGGGTCATCCCGGCCCTCAACGTCGCCTCCGGCCTCCTCGCCTTCTTCCTCACCACCGCCTGGCGGGCCGCCGCCGGGAGGCTAGGGTTCGGCCGCGGGAGCCCGTTCACCAGGCAGGAGAACACCGTCATCCAGACCTGCGCCATCGCGTGCGGCGGCCTCGCGTTCAGCGGTCAGGATATCTCTCTGCTACTCCAGTAGCTCTTTGCAGTGTTCACCGCGACATGTCGCCGTGAATTTCTCGAGCATTTAGTATTTTATTTTACGGAACGTCCCTCCCCTTCTTGTTCTTGGCAGGGTGCTCGGCATCGTACATCTTCGCGATGGATAGGAAGACGTATGAGCTCGTCGGGCCTGACTATCCGGGTAACCGAGTGGAAGACGTCAAAGATCCCTCGCTTGGTTGGATGATCGGTTTCCTGTTCCTCATTGCTCTCCTCGGGCCATTTGCTATTGTCATGCTACGAAAGGTATATTTTCTTGTATGGAAATGTTGCAAACATGGATTCTGGAAAAAAATTACCCTTGACTACAGAGTTAAAGTCCGCGTTTATGTTATTGTTTCTTAAGTCAAGTGCTGCAGGTATTGGTGGTTGATTACAAGCTTGCATTTCCTGGTGGGACAGCTACAGCACTGATGATTAATAGCTTGCATGGAGAACAAGAAGCTGATGTTACAGGGTATGGCAATTAGTACTTAGCTAAGTTCCGAGAATGTGGACACGGTGTCTTTTTTATGCATAATTACATGCCTTTCAACCGTACTCCAGACAACAAGAATTTTGGCTGCACTGGATAACCAATCCCGAGAATATGCATGACATGTTCTTGATGATGCCAGATTAACAATCTTCCCACCCGGCCTCCCAGTGAGTGACAGATACACAATCATGCAAACTTGCGTGATTGCGTCTGTTGTCACCAGATATGACTATGCATATGTTCTAAACTCTAAAGGAAATACACTTATGCTAAAATGGAGCCTGTGGGAAGTAGAGATGCATGAGCGATGGAAATAATTCATCTTTGCATACTGTTTTAGCACCTCCACTATTCACTTCCATGGCATCAGTGCCAAAAGGACAGATGTGCAGAAACCTGGTGGTTTATAGAGAATTCAGATGTGTGAAACTTGTTCAATCCATTTTCATCGAGCCAGCTAATGGCCACAAACATTTCGTAGTAAGTTTGGCCATTTGGGGCATTATAAGAACCTCTAGGTTCCGGAACAGAATTCTTAGCACAAGTGACACTACATTATACATGAGACTTGCTAATTTTCTATGCTGTTTGTAGTATTCATACACCACTTTAATTTCTGTAAGTATATACCCTTTTTCACATGTTTCTGCATTTTTATTGTATTGCCTTGCAGAAAGAAAGTCCTTTGCCTTGTAAAGTACATGAGCCTGAGTTTTGCCTGGAGCTTCTTTAAGTGGTTCTTTAGTGGTGTTGGTGACTCTTGTGGTTTTGACAATTTCCCAACATTTGGAGCTGCAGCTTTTAAGAACACGTAAGTCATCAATGACCCAATCACCCCCCTCCCCACCCCCTCTTCTGTACGCACACTGATGCTGACACACTTAACATTGTGGTTGCAATGAACGTGGACTGATTACTTGGGATGAGCTGTGGATGATGAATGTGAACTTCATATGTTATTGCTAAATCATGTACTCACCATTTTGTGTTAACTAAGATTTCATTATCATTGGGGAGGATCTGAGATCCGCAGACAAGTAATATACATTATAATTGACAGGCTCACTTTCATTCTTTCCCCCAAATTATGCATCTTCCTATTACGGTGCTAGTGACATTTTTAAAATACATAAGAATAGAAGTTACACCATCAATGACTAGTTTGCCACACTTCATGCTTTTTACCTATTCAAACTTGAGCTTGACTATAAGTTGTACGATATATATTATCTGTGATCTAGTTAAGAATGTCCAGTTGTCTGAAGTTATGTTTATCACATTCTGGCAGGTTTTATTTCAACTTCAATCCCAGTTATGTTGGATATGGTCTTATTTCTCCCCATATTGTTAACTGCTCAGTTTTTCTCGGGTCAGTCATATCATGGGGTTTTCTTTGGCCATTTATCGCTACGCAATCTGGCGATTGGTACCCAGATAACCTTAGTAGCAGTGACTTCAGAGGCCTATATGGTTACAAGGTACTTTTTTTTATATATAAAGGGTGGATTTTATCATATCTGTAATATTCTTTATATTCACAGATTCATTTGGTTGATGATAGTTTTCTCTTTGGTTGCAATTCCACTAAATTCACTCTGCAATTATCTTCAAATTCATCCGAAGCATTTCTTTTGAAGAGATTCTTTTTGCAAACAACTGTCCTTTTGATTGTAGTCAGTGTCATGGAAGTAACATGGGCTGCACGTGGATTTTCTTTTTCTTTTTTTTGATGTTTAGGGTAATCATTTGTAATATGAAATTAATGTAACATGGCCATGGTTGATTTTCTTCATATCATAAAGATGTTTATCCCTGCAGGTTTTTGTAGCCATTTCCATCATACTTGGAGATGGCCTCTACAACTTGGTCAAAATCTTTGTTGTCATTGCAAGAGAAATCTGTATTGTGCAATTAAAAAAAGGTGATCAGCCTGTTCATGCTCTTCAAGGTAACATCAGCAATTCTTGTTGTACAATTTTTGTTGCCCATTCAACGCGTTTACCATTTTATGACTTGAATTTGTTGCCTAAGAGCATTGATTGTACAGAATACAGGTCAATTATTCTTCAGTAATTCATTTCCTTGTAGTACAGTTGTGTTAGTTACTGTATTTGCTTGCAAGATATCATCTTGAATCATTTCTTTATATTTTTCAGATAATAAGAACTCTAGACAATCAAGGGATGATGAGCTTCAGATTGAGATGTTCTTCAAAGATAGGATACCCACACGGTTTGCTGTTTCTGGTTACATTGTACTTGCAGCAATATCCACCGCAGCTGTGCCCACCATATTTCCCCAGCTGAAGTGGTATGTGCTTGTCTGCTACTTACTTGCTGAAGTGGTATCTTGTGCTTGTCTGCTACTTACTTGGTCCGGCCATTGCCTTCTGCAACTCCTACGGGATGGGCCTCACAAACTTGAACCTTGCACCCACCTATGGCAAGATTGCCCTCTTTATATTCGCCTCGCTCGTCGGTAGCAGCGATGGTGGCGTCATTGCTGGCCTTGCAGCATGCGGCATAATCATGTCCATTGCCTGCTCTGCGGCAGATCTGATGCAGGACTTCAAGTGCGGCTACCTCACCCTCTCTTCACCACGTTCAATGTTCATCTCCCAGCTAACTGGCGTCGTGCTCGGATGCGTCATAGCTCCGCTCACACTGTGGCTCTTCTGGGCAGCCTTCGATATTGGTGACCCTGATGGTGAGTACAAGGCTCCGTTCGCCATCATCTTCAGGGAGATGGCCATTCTTGGGGTCGAAGGCATTGCCGCTCTGCCCCAGCACTGCCTCGAGATTTGTTGCGCATTCTTCTTGGCCGCGATGGCCGTCAATCTCCTGAGGGACGTGACGCCCGCCAGTGCGTCGAGGTTCATCCCCATACCAATGGCGATGGCTGTGCCGTTCTACATTGGCGCGTTCTTCGGCGTGGACATGTTAATTGGGACGGTAATCTTGTTCGTGTGGCAGAAGTTGAACCGGAGGGGTGCTGATGATTATGCGGTGGCAGTGGCGTCCGGGCTGATCTGTGGGGATGGGATATGGAGCATTCCATCTGCTGTTCTGTGCATCCTGAGAATTGATCCACCGGTCTGCATGGCCTTTAGGCCGTCCTCTGCCTTTTCCAGGTGAGAAGATGGATCCAGGGCTCACTCTAGGACATGGATTTGTGCCATTGAGTGATGAATCTCTGTAATTTCATACGTACAGATGTGCATCGTTTTACTCCTGTACAAAGGAAAACGAACCACAGCACTTTGGATTTGGAGCCATATTGCTCCTAACCAACTGTACCAAACATCGCGTTACACACATCCACTGTCTTCCATCTGTCTTTTTTTTGAACGGTCATCGGGGGAGGGGATCCCTCCCCACCTGAATATATTGATCAAAAAGCTGCCAAAGCCAAGAGTTACCTCGTAAACTTTGGTTGTTTTATCTTCCATCTGTCTTTCGGGCCTTCCATGTTTCACTAGTCATTATGCCAAAAATATCCTTGTTCATGTGTATATTTGTTTTTTTTGTGAGTAGTACATTTGTCTTATCTCAATTCAAACTTTGTATAACTTTGATTAAGTTTATAGAGATATATTTTCATATGGTACTCCCTCCATGTCAATATAGTGCATGTTAGTTTTGTCCTAAGTGAAACTTTGTAAACTTCCACCAAGTGTATAGAGAAAATTATCGATATTTACAATATCAAATCAATGATATCCAATGATATGGAATCCATCATAAAACGTAGCATTGCATTGTATTGATTTGGTATTCTAGATATTGATTATTTTTTCTACAAACTTGGTTAGGTCTAAAAAAATGACTTTAAAAAATCCAAAAGACATTACATTTTTATATTAAAATGGCATGATTCCTGCATTTATTAACAAAAGTTGCTCAGTTAACTAGGGAAATCCGAGCGAAAACCAAATTGCCAAGTTAATCATCGAAAACCAGGCGGAAAACCAACACATCCACTAAGCGGCACACATAAATACCCCACTCACACTGCCTGGCCGAGACAACACACATGTGTCATCGTCATCACTCATGATCCCCTAGAGGCGTAACTGACATACCAAAATCTCGAGGAGACGACTTTGACTTCGCCGTAGGCAATTGTCGACTCAACCAACATCACAGAGGCCGCCTGGGGCTATATAAAGATGCGCGCAAAATTCAGCCACCTGCGACCAGACCAGACAGCGTAGCTCCAGCTCTAACAAAGAGCTGTGAAGGAGAACTAGGCACGTGTGGCGCCGCATAAGATCACCGAACGAACCACATGTTGCTCGTCATCGTCCGTCACCGAGGTCTGCCACTGCAGCTTCGATTTCGCAGCAACAAACCAGCTAAGAAAATCCCACGGATACGCCCGAGAAGAGCCGACCATCGCAACTATTGTCGCGCCTTCGACATCACTCCCTCATCATCGTTGCCACAGAAGCCTTAACGCCAACACCGACGTCGAGAGCAACCTCGTCGCCCACACGACACGAGGCCAAACGCGCTCGATGCAGCGGAACCAACCCCGACCTTCATCCTCCACGTCGCGCCCTGCGCAGCCCGCCAACACCACCTTTCGAGGCCGCCACCTGACATGTCACCGCCCATACTCAAGATGCAATGCCGCATGACCTGGATGCCTGCAGCCCGCACTGCTCATGGAAACCGCATGCAGACCATGAATGCCGCACCACATCCGGGGTCGTCGCCCAGACCTGCTGCTGCTCGCCCTTGAGTTGCAACAATGCACGACACGGATGCTCGCAGCCCATGCTGCTCAGAACAACCACACGTAGACGGCAGACCACGAATGCCGCACCACATTCGGGGTCGTCGCCCAGCCATGCTGCCGCTCTCTCTCGAGTTACAACGATGCACGACGCGGATGCTCGCAGCCCATGCTGCTCAGAACAACCACACGTAGACGGCAGACCACGATCGCGGCACCGCATCCGGGGCCGCCACCTGAAAGTGCTAGTTATCGACTAGAGGGGGGGTTTGAATAGGCGACTTTTATGGAAGTCTTCAAAACACGGGGGCTTTGAAGACAAACAGTAGAAATGAACCTATTGATATGCAGCGAAAGGTAGACTACACTAGACAAGTCATAGTCAAGTAAGCCATGAAGTGAAAGCACGAAGACTATCAGCAGCTAGGTAGTATGGATCAGGAAGGAAAATAATATGAAGCCAAACAACAACAGTCTTCACCCAGTGAAGTCAATCAGATCATGCAAGCAGGCAAAGACTTCACGAAGACAAACTGTAAGTAAAGAGAGGTAAAGGATAGAACGAGTTGCTTGGTGAGGACAAGGATTTGTTGGACCAGTTCCAGTTGCTGTGACAACTGTACGTTTGATTAGGGAGGCTGAGATTCAACTCATAAGACCGCGTCTTCACCTTATTCCCCTTGAGCTAAGGACACATAGTCCTCGCCCAATCACTCTGGTAAGTCTTCAAGGTAGACTTCCAAACCTTCACAGACTTCGTTCATAAGCGATCCACAATGACTCTTGGATGCTCAAACACGACGCCTAACCGGTTGGAGGATTCACAGTCCTCAAGTGTAACAAGTCTTCAGATCACGCAGACAAAAAGACTTCAGTGATGCCTAACACTCTTTGGCTCTGGGTGTTTAGGGCTTTGTCCTAACAAGGATCTCTCTCTCAAATGCTTCGAAGGTGGGTTGCTCTCAAACGACAAAAGCCGTGCACTAACTCTGAGCAACCACCAATTAATGGTGTAGGGGGTGGGCTATTTATAGCCAGGAGGCAACCCGACCTGATTTGTCCGGAATGACCTTAGGTCACCAAGGAACTGACACGTGTCCAACGGTCAGATTTCAAACACACGCGTCAGCTTGACTTGGGCTACAAGTAAAGCTGACTCGTCCAGCTCTGGATAAGATTTGCTCTCATTGTCTTCGCTCAAAGACATAGGATTTGGTTGAGCATCACATCAGTCACTCTGACTTTGTTCACTTGGACCCCACTTAATAGTACGATGGTTCCTATGACTCAACAAAGAAGAAAAGGAAAAAATGAAATAACTATGTATTTGTACTCCATAGTCTTCATGTGAATGTTTTCTCAAGTCATAATCTTCGTTGTGAATATCTTCACAGACCACCATTGTCTTCAATGTCTTCACACATTCTTAGGGGTCATCTCTGGTAGGTAAACCGAATCAATGAGGGACTTCTACCTGTGTTATCCTGCAATTCTCACAAACACATTAGTCCCTCAGCCACGTTTGCCGTCAATACTCCAAAACCAACTAGGGGTGGCACTAGATGCACTTACAATCTCCCCCTTTTTGGTGATTTATGACAAACTGGTTGAAGTTTTCAACGAGGATAAAAGTATGTGAAAGTTTGAGAATTAAGGCATTGTCTTCATAAGTAGTTAAAGGCCCCCCCTGAAGATGTGCATATAAGTAGTTTGCCTTTGAATGCAAATGCACACGGCAGGTTTTACTTTGTGGAGATCCTCTTCACTTATGAAGACAATTCATCATGCATGTAAAGATATAACAAAGATAAATACATGCATAATGTAAAATGGACGTCTGCGAAATGACTTCATGCGGAATTTATCATTGCATCATAGAGTATCAGAAAAATTAGCAGATGACCATCGAGTTTAAGTGTTACAACCCCAAAGAACTAAATGTATCAAAAGACGAGAGTTGTAAACACTTGGCAAAAAAAATACTGCAACCACGCATAAGGACCCGCTTGAAGACTATCAACTCATACGCTTCTCCCCCTTTTGTCAGTAAGGACCAAAAAGGTTTGAAGACATAGAGTATCTACTCATTCCCATCAGGAGTAGAAGCAGGTACAGGGTCGACATTGGAGTTCGCTGGTCTAGAAGGGCCTGGTGCAGTGTCGAGATGCGGCGAAGCCATGGTTGGTGAAGTGGCATCGTCTTCTTCATCAACGACTCTCGCAACAATAGTTGCACCCGAAGAGGAATACTCAGAATCTTCAATGGATGGAGTGCGACGCCATCTTGCATTTTGTGGAGGCCTGGAGTCAAATTTGAAACCCTCTGCGAAGCCTTCTTCGTGAAGATCTTCTTCAGGGCATAGGAGTGTGAGACTCTTCCAAGACCTTCGACAGGCTTCATGGGCAACGAATGAGTTCTTGGTGGCCAAGTTTCTGATGTGATTGACGTCCACCAAGATACTATGCATCTAATGCTTTAGCCAGTCATGATGCTTGTCCCGCTTCTGATGTAAGGCCACAAGAAGCTCTCGGTCATTGAGAACACGAGAATGCTTTCGAGGCCTTTGAGCAATTGTACTCTCAGTGGCTTCAGTGTTTGCACGATGGGGCACACACATATTGCCAGCCAGAGGATAAGCAAGAGTTGCAGCATTTGGAACATGAATCCCCTCAATTGGTTGCGTGAAACTTTGATGATCATCATTTTGAAGACATAGAGGTGTATTGGCAGGCTCTGGGTAGATGGCGTCAACAGACAGATCAACCTCAGGCAAAAATACCAGATGATTGCGTGCTGAGGGCTGATAGTCAATAGTGGAGTGAAGCTTAATGAGACGCATCACCCATGGAGCGTAAAACTTTAGGCTAAAAAGATCAATTCCAGACGCAACTAACTGTCGAATGAAGAGATCCTGGGAATTGAATCGAATGCCATTGATGATGTAGAACACCAAAGTCTTCATAGCTCCTTCAAGTTTGGCTTCAGAAGTATATCCCTTGATTGGCCATAGAGTATGCCTCATAATATGATAAACTGTGCAGGGCAAGTACTCGAGGTCTTTAACATAGAACACTTGGGGGTATTCAGCATCTGGGGGC